>NW_027008429.1:0-99324 GCF_036934945.1 Oncorhynchus masou masou | reverse complement strand
ATGAAGGAAAAAAACACGAGAATATAAGCTATATACAGGTTCAGTACTATCATTGTAAGCTATATAAAGGTTCAGTACCATTATTGTAAGCTATATACAGGGTCAGTACTATCATTGTAAGCTATATACAGGTTCAGTACCATCATTGTAAGCTATATACAGGGTCAGTACTATCATTGTAAGCTATATACAGGGTCAGTACTATCATTGTAAGCTATATACAGGTTCAGTACCATCATTGTAAGCTATATACAGGGTCAGTACTATCATTGTAAGCTATATACAGGGTCAGTACTATCATTGTAAGCTATATACAGGGTCAGTACTATCATTGTAAGCTATATACAGGATCAGTGGGTCCTGTGTGGCTCAGTCGGTAGAGCATGGCGCTTGCAACGCCAAGCGTCGTGGGTTCGATTCCCGCTGGGACCACCCATATGTAAAAGTAGTGGCCCCAGCCGACTTGTAAGTCGCTTTGGACAGAAGCGTCTGCTAAATGGGATATATTATTATTATTATTATTATTATTATATATACAGGGTCAGTACTATCATTGTAAGCTATATACAGGGTCAGTACTATCATTGTAAGCTATATAAAGGGTCAGTACTATCATTGTAAGCTATATACAGGGTCAGTACCATCATTGTAAGCTATATACAGGGTCAGTACTATCATTGTAAGCTATATACAGGGTCAGTACTATCATTGTAAGCTATATAAAGGTTCAGTACCATCATTGTAAGCTATATAAAGGTTCAGTACTATCATTGTAAGCTATATAAAGGTTCAGTACCATCATTGTAAGCTATATACAGGGTCAGTACTATCATTGTAAGCTATATAAAGGTTCAGTACTATCATTGTAAGCTATATAAAGGGTCAGTACTATCATTGTAAGCTATATAAAGGGTCAGTACTATCATTGTAAGCTATATACAGGGTCAGTACTATCATTGTAAGCTATATAAAGGGTCAGTACTATCATTGTAAGCTATATACAGGGTCAGTACTATCATTGTAAGCTATATAAAGGGTCAGTACTATCATTGTAAGCTATATACAGGGTCACTACTATCATTGTAAGCTATATAAAGGTTCAGTACCATCATTGTAAGCTATATACAGGGTCAGTACTATCATTGTAAGCTATATAAAGGGTCAGTACTATCATTGTAAGCTATATACAGGGTCAGTACTATCATTGTAAGCTATATACAGGGTCAGTACTATCATTGTAAGCTATATAAAGGGTCAGTACTATCATTGTAAGCTATATACAGGGTCAGTACCATCATTGTAAGCTATATAAAGGTTCAGTACTATCATTGTAAGCTATATACAGGGTCAGTACTATCATTGTAAGCTATATAAAGGGTCAGTACTATCATTGTAAGCTATATACAGGGTCAGTACTATCATTGTAAGCTATATACAGGGTCAGTACTATCATTGTAAGCTATATAAAGGGTCAGTACTATCATTGTAAGCTATATACAGGGTCAGTACCATCATTGTAAGCTATATAAAGGTTCAGTACTATCATTGTAAGCTATATACAGGGTCAGTACTATCATTGTAAGCTATATAAAGGGTCAGTACTATCATTGTAAGCTATATACAGGGTCAGTACTATCATTGTAAGCTATATAAAGGGTCAGTACTATCATTGTAAGCTATATACAGGGTCACTACTATCATTGTAAGCTATATACAGGGTCAGTACTATCATTGTAAGCTATATAAAGGGTCAGTACTATCATTGTAAGCTATATAAAGGGTCAGTACTATCATTGTAAGCTATATACAGGGTCAGTACTATCATTGTAAGCTATATAAAGGGTCAGTACTATCATTGTAAGCTATATACAGGGTCAGTACTATCATTGTAAGCTATATAAAGGTTCAGTACCATCATTGTAAGCTATATAAAGGTTCAGTACTATCATTGTAAGCTATATAAAGGTTCAGTACCATCATTGTAAGCTATATACAGGGTCAGTACCATCATTGTAAGCTATATAAAGGTTCAGTACCATCACTGTTGATAGTAAGTCTATCATACAGTTCAGTGTGTAGATGTGTATTCTGACCTCATCACAGGTCTCTCCCTAGACAGGTGTCGTTGGACGGTCAGTCTGTGTCCCAGGAAGCAGCCTCTGAGGAACTCCGCCCACCCATCCCAGGTGTCCAACCGTAGAGTAGCCCCTGGGAGACAGAGACACATGCAGGTTGTCCTCCTGGTTGCCATGAACCAAGAATGTGTTCCATACAGTCCATTTGTCTCTGTGTTACATCCATAAGGTGTTGAGCCAGAGGACCATTGATCTACTGCACAAGGAAGGCCATACCCAGGTCAATGGCGTAGTCGTGCAGCCGGTTGCAGTCGTAGAGTTGCAGGCCGGTGGGAGAGCTCAGTCTGAAGGAGCTGACGGGAAGCCCACACTGCTGGGGCACCAGGGTCATGAGCCTGGCCACAGACGTACTCAGGAGAAACACAGTGCCCAAGACTGAGAGGGTCTCCCCCGTCACGGCACTGAACACACGCACCACCGGCTCCCGCTGAAGTATAAGACCATGGACATACAGTAAATTCACTTGTTTTACATAAATACCTTTGTTGTGTTTATACACCGAGTAAACAAAACATTATGAACACCTGTTCCTTCCATGACAAAGACTGACCAGGTGAATCCAGGTGAAAGCTATGATCCCTTAATGATGTCACTTGTTAAATCCACTTCAGTGTAGATGAAGGGGAGCGGACAGGTTAAAGAAGGATTTTTAAGCCTTGAGACAATTGAGGCATAGATTGTGTATGTGTGCCATTCAGAGGGTGAATGGGCAAGACAAAATATTTAAGTGCCTTTGAACGGGGTAGTAGATGCCAGGTGCACCGGTTTGTGTCAAGAACTGCAATGCTGCTGTTTTTTTTTACACTCAACAGTTTCCTGTGTGTATCATGAATGGTCCACCACCCAAAGAACATCCAGCCAACTTGGCACAACTGTTGGAAGCATTGGAGTCAACATGGGCCAGCATCCCTGGGGAACGCTTTCAAACACCTTGTAGAGTCCATGCCCCAACGAATTGAGGCTGTTCTGATGGCAAAAGGCGGGTGCAACAATATTAGGAAGGTGTTTCTAATGTTTGGTACACTCAGTATATATAAGTTAGGAGTCATATAATTACAGGGGTAAGATGAAGTGGCTCCTTTGCACTGATCTTAGGTCTGGTTTGTGTTTTTACTGCTAATGCTAAAGGTTAGGATTTGGTGAGAGTAAACTGATCCTAGATCTGTGCCCAAGGGCAATGTCTATCCAGAGACAAATCAAAGGTCCATGCTATTTAAACTTATAATCTACCACCATCTCGTGGCTCAAATTTGTAACAACATTTTCTAATTCATGTGCTGTACTGAGTTTTGTTCTATCACATTGAACACTAATCTGGGTGCAGATTAAATTGTTAACAGAAATATTATGAATATGTATTTCAATGAACCCAAAGGGCCTTTCTCCTACTATACGGCCTGCTGTGCTCTACTGTACTCTGTCTGCTGTACTCTGCTGTGCTCTACTGTACTCTGCTGTGCTCTACTGTACTATACACCACTGGGTATGCAGACTCTTCAGATACTGTTAGCGAACACCAGACTGAGGTCGAGGCGATTACATGGGGAAAAGGTTTATGACTGTAAGGGTGTTTGGTACAAAGGCAACACTACATCGGGCCACATTTCAGCTCTATCCCAGGTCAACCATACAATACTATAGATTTCCACTCTAGTCAACCAGCAAGAAGGAGAGACAGACAGAAGGTCTGGCTTTGACTATGTCAATGATGGGATGTGTAAGTAAGGAGTAAGGAACACAAATAAACATTATTCTGATGGTTAAATATGTACTTCGATACATAACCACTCTCCTCTATTAGCAAATCTTCCACAGAACTTTGTGGAACAGAGTGAGTTCTGTCCCTGTCTGGCTCTGGACATGTACCCAGGGACCTCTGTACAACACTTCACAATCACGAAGCAGTGTTCTTACTAACCAATCACTCTACCATAACCATGGTCTCAGTATAAAACAGTGTTCTTACTAACCAATCACTCTACCATAACCATGGTCTTGGTTGAGCAAGGGCAATATTACTTGCAGTCTCAAGCAGGGTGACCTCAACATACTATATATCACCATACTATATACCACCACACTATACAGTGGGGCAAAAGAGTATTTAGTCAGCCACCAATTGTGCAAGTTCTCCCACTTAAAAAGATGAGAGAGGCCTGTAATTTTCATCATAGGTACACTTCAACTATGACAGACAAAATGACAAAAAAATCCAGAAAAATCACATTGTAGGATTTTTAATGAATTTATTTGCAAATTATGGTGGAAAATGAGTATTTGGTCACCTACAAACAAGCAAGATTTCTGGCTCTCACAGACCTGTAACTTCATCTTTAAGAGGCTCCTCTGTCCTCCACTCGTTACCTGTATTTATGGCACCTGTTTGAATTAACTAAATCACCTAATCATACTATATAACCATACTATATAATCATACTATATAACCACACTATATAACCATACTATATCACTATACTATATATCACCACAATCTATATCACCATAATATATATATAATCATACTATATAACCATACTATATAACCATACTATATATCACCACACTCTATATCACCATAATATATATATAATCATACTATATAACCATACTATATAACCATACTATACATCACCACACTATAAATCACCATAGCATATATCACCACACTATATCTGAAACACTTTATGTTAATGATAGTATGAAGCTGTTTCAAGCAATAGCCAGCTCACTTTGATATGCATTTTCAAGCACGGGTAGAAACAGCTAGGTGTTCGGCTGGTACCTTCAGCAGGCAGCAGATGGCACTGCTCGGGGTGATGCCAACGTCTGTCAGGACCCAGCTGTCCCGAAGGATGGCACCAGCATAGCTCAGCTCCAGGAAGTGCCTCACCTGCTTGTCGTCTGACAGTTGCACGTGGAAGTAATCCTGCCAGAGGAAGAAGATTGGAAACACAAGGAGCCGTAATGGAGGGTGTCCCACACAGACACCCATTATGGAGGGTGTTCCACCCAGACAGATGTCAATGTTTACCATTCAATAATTGTAAAAGTGTCCAATTGTGTACAATTAAGAAATAAGGCCCAAGGAGGTGTGGTATATGGCCAATATACCACGGCCAAGGGCTGTTCTTAGGCACAACGCAACGCGGAGGTATATTGGCCATATACCACAAACCCCCAAGGTGACTTATTTCTTTTTTTTCCAATTTAGTGGTATCCAATTGGTAGTTACAGTCTTGTCCCATTGCTACAACTCCCATATGGACTTGGGAGAGGCGAGAGCCAAGAGCCGTGCGTCCTACAAAACACAACCCAGCCAAGCCAAGCCACACTGCTTCACGACACCACTAGAAACCAAAAGGTTGCAAGTTCAAATCCCTGAACTGACAAGGTACAAATCTGTCATTCTGCCCCTGAACAGGCAGTTAACCCACTGTTCCTAGGCCGTTATTGAAAATAAGAATTTGTTCTAAACTGACTTGCCTTGTAAAATAAAAATTTGAAGCAGAGCTTAATTTGTAAATTGGGAGGTGCCAGAACAAAGAGTGGGTGCTGGAGGGGGAGTTCTGTGGTACCAGAACTCATGAGAAAAAATATCACCTATAATAATAGAGCATTGAACGCATATCATCACATTTGGGTAGAGCCACTTATAGAAGGTGCACATGGAACAGATGTATATGTACTCTCCATGCGTTGTGTTTTCTCAATATAAATAACTTCGGCCAGTGGTCCCAGTTGAGCATTTATTTCTGTTGTTAAATGGGAAACAGCACGTTAGTTGTGCAGGGCTTAACGGTATTGATGGCTGTCGATGGCAAAATCTGTAGCATGAAGACAACTGTGTTAGCAGTGGCTTATGTGACCATTACATCGGTGTATGCTAGCTAACACTTATTTACAGCAATCATATGCCAAACACTGCTTTATACTCATATGCCAAAGCCCGTAATTCCCTAACAGGTACCATATACCCACACATGTATAAATCAGTAACGTACAGCAAACGTGTACACATTTTAAAATATAAAACAGTTTTCATAACCTGACCTACCCTTTGCATCACATTTTCATACTGGGGAGACCTGACGTTCGCGATCTACCCTTATCTGCAAGCGGGGCCAATCACAACACACCTTATTGTCATCAGAGTTGAACTAACCAATAAAAATGCTTGAACATTAAATACACATTTCTTTTGAGGCAAGTGGAAACATAAACCAACCAAACGACCTTGTCTTGAATCCATCAATAGCCTATAGGCCTAGAAACATATAGTAGACTACAATATGAAGAGGAAATTAGTCCTAAAAATGCTTTCCAGCTTCACTGACTCACCCAATGATGCGCAGCTCACTGGCTGGAGATTGTCGATGCGCTCGTGTCAAAAGCCTATCTCTCCCTTTCTCTGTTTTGTAAAACAATGTTTGGGAGTTGATCAAATATTTTGGTAGTCTACAGCATAGTCTTATCTTTTCAGCAAGAGTCATTGCTTTTCAACCTGTGTTTTCCCTCGATTGTATTTGAAATATTGCAAAAGGCCTGTTTTGTCTGCCTGCTGTTTTTTCACTGACAGATTTGCCTCGCGTTCCCGACTGTAGGCTATTCTTTGTTATTGGGCTACAATCCGCAGCTCGGCTATTAAAAAAAATAAGATATTGGTCCTCTGTAGCTAAATTATAGGGCTTCTCATGACGTATTGGGCTATTATGAATTATTTAATTTATTTCTGAACAGACAGCAGTAATTCCGTAACTTTAGAAAATTCCTCCAGAACCCTTCATGCAGCTATGATTCTATAAGGAAACAAATGATGAAGTGCAACTCTGGAGAGATGAGGGGGCAGGATAATTGACGAAGAGGCAACTCGAATGAACTTTGATCGCTTTTATTATAATTGTTACATAGCAAAAAGTGAAAATGATTTTTCATGGCACGAGAGGTACCGGATTCGGCCAAATAGGTTCCGGAACAAAACAGTCCAGAACGGAAAGGTGCCGGATCCTGTTCTGGCTCAAATTAAGCACTGATTTGAAGTACCTAGGCCTCTCCCTGCTGAGTATAAAGATTATTAAACTAGATTCAGTGGGCTTGTCATTCACAGTACTGATGAAAAATCAAGAACAGTTGATCTAAATGTGGATATACGAGGCCATCTAGTGGTCACCGGATTATTTTAAAAATTCATGCAAGCTATCTTTGCACAAGCATGCGATGCCATATATTTGACGCAGGTGTTTATTTTTCAACATGTATTGTCAATGACTGGAACAAAATATAATTGTATGAGCTATGCCTGTGTCCCGGCGTTGTTGTACCCCTCTACTATCTGGCTTGGTGGGGCGATCTCGTTCTGCATGCCTGCTTCACTTATATTCAATGTGTCGTCATGCTTTTGTGCATGCACGCTGTTAACGGTCATACCCGTCTTGCTAGCTAATTTAGCTAGCTCATCAACCAGTATTTTATTCGCTTTTTCTGCACGATAACACATTAAAACCTTGAAACTCATGGGGACCTCACTGTTACCATGGGTCATCGAGCTAGCCCTTATTTGGCAGCAGGGTTGCATCGGTTTCCACTGGATGTGACAGCTTGTTAGGCTGGCTAGCTAGGTAGCTAATTCGCTAACGCAAACTGTTTATCACGTAGCAGCCTATGCTGACGAGCGTCGCTAGCAACTAGCTAACATGGATAAAGTCTAGTCGTGGGTCCACAAAATCAAACAAATGGTACTAAACTGATGACAAAATCATGTTTCGAAAATGTAGTAGCTATTTATGTTGTTGTTTAATGACATTGCGAATATAATAATTTTTGACATTTAACTACCGGTATGTATCGAATCCGGTTTCGGCATGAGAAAAGTATTAATCGCAAATTCCAGCGCGAACGGATACCGGGAAATAGAAATAAGAGAACCGGTCACGAATGCGGAGCCACGCCCTAATATAACATGTGACCACAAGGCGTTTGTGACACATTCATGCGTTCCAATGTTGTCATAATTGTCTGTAGGTTCTAAATTGCTTATGAGCTTGGCTGCCCTTCAGAAAGTAGCTGATCCTTGTACTCTACAGCTGTATTTTCCTACAATTAATAATAATATTAGCAACAAAACAGATTTCATTCCTTGAAACGATATTGCCAGATGGAAGAAAATAATAAGGTAGGCCTAAACTGTAATAAGATATACCTTAAAGACTGCTTGTGTTTAATCCTGAATCCAGTTGCCCCTCTTGTACTGGGATAAAACAATAGGGAACCCATGAACCTTATGGAGGAGTGCATGTGTTTTGTAGACACACCTGGGTTCTAAACTGGCTGAGGTAAACATTTTAGGAAAGCCTGGGTTTTTAAATCCCGGTGAAAGCAGTTATGACAAGGTTTGTCAATGTCATGTTGCCCTTCTATTTAGATGAAACTACCGAAAAGGATAATTTTTCTTCTCCTAATCCACATTTTCTAGCAAAAAAACATGTTCATGCTTTAGGGCTGGTGGCTCCATAGATATTGGTCAAATGTAAAGTGTGTGTGTGTGTGTGTGGGGGGGTCGTGGATAAGATGGGGTATAGGCCTACACTGTCTTCATCCTCTAAACTCTGGATGTTTACTAATTTTGGGAAGTTGGAAACACAAGCATCTTCATATACAATAGGTTTGTTTCAAAATTAGCATGTTTCTGGTCAATTTGTATTTTTAATCAGCTCAAGGTATCGGTTGTCTTAAACCACAGGTTTAGGATCAGATGACCCATTAGGGGGGGTGAAAGAACAGTTGACCCTGTACCAGTGGTTAGTGTTAACTTCTACGAACACGTTACAGCGCAGGCATCCCACTGGGCACCAACTGGTTGAATCAACGTTGTTTCAACGTAATTTGTCAATGTATTGTGACATGGAATCTTCTTGGAAAATACATTGAATCATCAACATAATCTGTTGTTTTGAGGGTGAAATTTCAACCACAGGATGATGTCATCATTGTAAATCAAAATTAGCATTTATAGTGATGCTATCATTGGCAATGTTGACGTACCACAACCATCTCTGTTGTGTTGCAGTTGTTTAATTGGCCCAACGTTGCCAATGCTCCTCCACTCTTTAACAGTTAAAAATGATTTCAGTATGATATTTGTTGTATATTAAGTTTGATTATTTGCAATATAATTACATTTCTACCAGGAGCAGAGCAATTCTACCAGGAGCAGAGCAACCTCAGTGATGGAAACCACAGAAGAGGGGAAGCTCAACAATGTGGAACATCAGACACTTATGGACTTCCTTCAAAACCTAACTGAGAAGTATGTTCTGTTTTCTTTGGTACTATCACACCTTCAAGGAAATAGGATCAAATTAGAAACGGATCAATCGGAAAAAAATGTTCAGTGCTAGAAAAGTTGTCACATTGCAATTTTGCCAAAACAACTGACACAAAGCAAGTATAACTTCACGATCAGGCAAATAATTAAATAAAAACAATTCTGCCACGCATCCTGATATGACAACATTTATAACAATATTGTTTTCAGGCAATGGAGGGGATTCGTGAGGGCATGTTTGACCCGGTAAGATCATGTTACTGACAATTTAATTAGATTACCATGAAAACTCTTCCTAATGTTTAACCTTGTTCATAAGCTTTTGAAAGACGCACTATGCAACATTTTAAAACACTTCTTCTGTTTCTGGAATACAGCTGACAAAACAACAGCTTGCCGGCTTGTGTCTGAGGATTGTCCAGTTTTTATCGGACAAGCTGATGCAGATCATCATCCCAGGTCTTTACGAACTACTGGGCATCCAAGATGCTGCCTCCTCTCCATTGTCACAGAGATCTCTCACAGCGTCACTCACCAGTCTGTTAGACGATAAGACTAACACCAAGTCCCGCGTGAGATTTACTGAGGCTGGTGTACCTAAGAGGCCAGGCAGTCGAAAGTCTTACAATAGCTTTCGCATCCCGACTCCCTACCCTTCCTCCAACTGTATGGAGCAGGAAGAGGAAGAAGAGCAGGAATCACAACTTAAGTTCAAGGAGATTTACCTGACTAAGGGCAGTGGAAGCTACCTGCCCAAGGGGGCCATGAGGTATGTTCTTAAAGGAAATTTAACAACTTCATATTCATCTCCAGCATCACCATATGTGAAAATTACACATTTCCATGCTTTGTAGTAAAAAAAATATAGAGGGACGTAACTGTTTCCAATACACTGAGAAATTAGTGTTTTTTGAGTTTGGTTTGGTTTCCGGACATTCAAATATTTAAAAAATAATCACGTTTTGGATTTCAATACTTTTTTTAGACATTGAATGCACTATGGATTATGTGTGTTGAATGCTGTAACAACACATAATGAATAAATAATGAATAAAAGTCCCATGATGGTAGTGACTGTCCATTACTGTTTATGACTTATCAACCATCATTTACTTTCTCATATAAAATATTTATTTGATGACTTTATTATTTCATTCCAAGTCATCAACTCATCTCTATAGAGCTGCTGCTTATCCTGTCTGACAAAATCACTATTTTAGTAGTTCTTCTAAGTAAATAAGACCTACTTTTATGACCGCTGAACACCAACTGTCAATCACTTAGATCATGTATTTCCAGGTAGAGAATCTTCTTTACGCAACTGCTTTTTATCTCTCTCATGCATTCTCTCATCTCTCAGTCAATGAGGTTTCCGTATCTGCTCCACACAGAGTGGACAAGTAAGTGGGCGTGCAATGGATTATGGGAATTAATTGCCATATTTTCTGTGCTAAACTATGTAGAATATTGGCCTGTTGGAAACTACAACTCCCTACTACATTGCATAGTTCGTGCCCATCTGATTTATCTCTACAGAAACTGAGCATCGAGCTCACAGAAGAAGAAAAAAATTAACTTTATGGAATTCAAATAATTGAGCCGACGTTGTTCAATTAGTTGTTTAAAACGAAAAATAACAAAAATGTTGGTTAAATGCTCAGCTCTAGATTCTAATGACATCATCAGTGTGCATCGTGTGATTTTAACCAATTATGAGTAGGCATTGCCTACTAATTGGTTGATGAATGTCATAGAAAACACTTATCTTCCTCTTTCTTTTTTACTACAAAACATAGAAATGCCCGTTTTTCACATATGCTGATGTTGGGGTGGTGCTGGAGATGATGAATATGAAGTTGAAACATTTAGAAATTTCCCTTTAACATTTCTTCAAACTGCCTTGTATTTATGATTGTCCTTGAAGTTATTAGAAGTTACAGTATTTGAAGTTTATAGCAATTTGGATTTTTTTAGAGGATAGATATGGCCAGGATAGATAGATATCTAAAGGCCAGTTTCAATTCAAATGAACTATACAAAAAATAAATTAATTGGGCTTTAGAAATTAAGCAGTTAGGCTGACATCACACTAAGGTTTTTTCCAGAGAAACAGCAGTGTTTTCCTCATTGTTTTCAATGGTGCAGATGTGTTTGACACACTCCACCAGAATGTTCATCACAGCCTTACATATTATTTGTTTGACTTTGATGATTTCTGTTTTTTTAAGGACTCTAACCTCTCTGTCTGATGTGCAGAAGAAGACAACCAACTCTGAGACGCTACAAGTCCTCTTAGGTGTCTCAGAGGACACCCTCGTCACCTGTGTGCAGGACAGCCTGCAAGGTTCTCTCTCCAAACTTGCATGCATGTCCAATTCTCCATCTGGAAGTGCAGGCTCTCCGAAGATGACCCCTGCTGTAATGGCAGAAGTGATTAAAGATGTCAAGTCGGCCTTATCAGTGGTCGTTAAGAGTGCCTCCGATAGCCAAACCTCTCAAGTGACACCGGTAAGTGGAGACTCACAGACCAAGGTGACTGAGAGCATGGTGAGAGAGCTGGCTGCTAAACTTGAAAAAGTTGATCAAGAGAGCAAGAGTCTAACAGGGCAAGTCATGACCATGATCTCTGACACAATGGTGGCTTTTGTTGACAAGAACGAACAGAATTTGCTGAAAGATCTGAAGGACAAGATCACGTTTTTGGCATCGCATGTTGGCTTCATTGAGGATCTTGATGCCCTGATAAGGAAATACGAGAGCAGCTACAATATTGGTGAATCTGGTTCCTCCTGCACGCTCACATCTAAGAGCATCCAAAAACTCTCCAGCCGGGAGTTTCAAACATCAGCAATACAAGCAGTGAGTGGAGTTCTTGCCAAAAAAGTCAGTAGTTTGAGCTTTCCTAGTTCAGTCATTCAGTCTGAGTTAACAGGTGCTGTATCAGGTCAAACATTGTCTGCCATTGTAAAGACAGAGTCAATTCACCCAGTGGGCTCAGCAGCGTCAGTAGTTGTTAAGACTTTCGTGTCAGATATGAAGTCCTTGGCTGAATCTGAAGAGAGTCCCCAACAGAAGAGTGCCTGGTCTGCTGCTGTTCACATTTACCACAGCATCCAAAACAACTTGAAAGATTATTTCGGCAAGCTTCAGCGATGTGCCTTAAAGAGTATTGTCACATCTGATGACAACATCACAAATGCTGAGTTTACGGAGACAGTTCCACTTCCTTGCTTAGACATGAAATATAGGCCCAGTAAGAGTGAGCCTCAGTTGCCAGAGTCCACTGGTGAAGTTACTTTACAAAGAGGCCTAAGTGAGTGCTCAAAACTTCTTTGGGCACAAACTGAGTCAGAAGAATGCAAGCTCCTTCTGACAACTTGCACCAAAGAAGTCATCTCAGAGCTTCTGGTCTTGTACAAGACTGAGATGTCAAAGGAGGACCCCCTGTACACTGTTGGAGAAAAAGGATCAGACTTCTCTATTGAGATACAACAATTTGTAGAGGGTGTTCTGGTTCAGCTTGGGGATATCTCCCATTCCAGGGCCTCATCACCAATAGTATATGAGTTCCCCTGTCAAATTGAGGACAGCAGAAGTAAGGCCACAGCTTCTTTGACCAGTCTGTTAGATTGCATGAAAAAACTCTCAAGTGAGGAATTCAAGAGAGACACCACTCAAGCAGTGAGTGAATTCCTAGTTAAAAAGTCCAACAGTAGCTTAACTAGTGTACAGCCTGCGTATTCTGTAGCATCCAGGTCTTGTTCCGTTCAAAACCAGAGCACCTTGTCAAAGGATATTTGTGCGGATTCTGCTGCCTTTGGCATCATTGACACATTTGTGGAAGACCTGCAGAGCTTGGCGCAACCTTCAGAAGTAGAGGAGAGAGAACCTGACCTCCAGGAAAATGCACAAAAGCGAAAGAGCAGGATCTGGTCTGCTACCACTAGTTTATATAACAATATTAAGAAGACATTAAAGGGCTTCACCATTCACCGGCGGAGGTCAGACGTGCAGAGAAGAATGTCTAGCCATACACCCACAGAGGACTCTGGACATCTTGTGACTGAGGAGTACCTTGGTTTGGCAAGCCAGAACTTGACGCAAGCTGGTAAGAGTGTGCCTCACTTGCCCAGTTTGAACCAGGAAGTGACTCTACACATGGGTGTCAGCGGGAGTTCAAAACTTCTCTGGACTGAAACAGACGAGGGTCTAATGAACAATAGTACCAAACAGGTCATTTCAACAATCTTGACCTCATGCGAGGATCAGACATCAAATGCACCTTGCTTCTCCACAGTAGGAAAGAAAATATCTGATATGTCCCTTGAGGTCAACATGTTGGTAGGTGGTGTTCTGTCTCAGCTGAAGGACATCTCCTTGTCAAGGTCCCCAACACCATGTGAAGACATGTTTGAACGTCTCCAAGATTCTACTGAGCGAACCTCTCCAGTAAGTCTAGATTGCAGCACGGCTGCCTCCAAAGGCATTGCATCTTCCCACAGTCTTTCAACAAAGAGCCTCCAAAAACTTTCTAGTCATGAGTTCCAAACCAAAGCTGAGAAAGGAGTGAGTGAGGTCCTCTCTAGATCATTTAACATTGTGGAGGAAGGTACAACAGATAAGTACCTCCAGTCTGTATCTACATCCACCACATCTTCTGATATTATACAAACCATAGTGAAAGATCTGCAGGAGCTCACCCAGACCACCCAATCATCTGACATGGTATCTGGAACCTCCCTGCTCACCACTGGACAGGTTTCTGAGAAAAGAATCTGGTCTGTTGCTCGTAACATCTACTACAGTCTGCAAAGTAAGATTACGGAGTTTCTCAGAAAAGATCTTCAAATGTCAGACACAACACTTGGTTCAATCCAAATATTTACATATCAAAGCAGTCCTGCTTCACAAAGAGCAAGTCTCGGCCATCTTGAGGTCAACCAGAGCAGTGTTACACCTGGTGGAAACGATGCCTGTGTGGACATTCCGCACAAATTACTACCTAAAACCACTAAGCTCTCAGGATCCATGCTGGAGGATATTGGCACGATCCGTTGTAGGAGTGCTGACAGCCAAAACACAAGAAATACCTCTTCTTCACGCTCCTCCATCCCTCTAACACCTACTTCAAAATCAAAGCAGTCAGAATGGGACTTCACCTTGCCCGGTACTCCCATCCCCACTGAATTACCTGCTCAGAGTGACTTTCCCATTGTAAGAAACATGATCATTCAGGACTTGTTTCACACAGAGAACTTACTTCCCCCATCCTTTGTGGACAAAGTCAGGCAAGCTGCCGGGGTGGTAGTGGACGAAATGGTGGAAAGTGTTGAGAACACACAGGAAGATGGAAAAGTTGCTTCTCATCCTGACAACCTCCGATCTGCTGTTAGGAAATTGAGAAAAATAATTTCCACTGGGACCATCCACATTTTCAGCCATGAATTTGTGGATAAAGTGATAGCCCTTCAGGACAGCCACAGCACTCCACAGGTCTTAACATTGGAAGCAGCCAGAAGTGCTTCAGACTCCATTCTTTCAAGGCTGAAATGGGGAAAGGAACAATGTGCCATATCCAGGAAGCTCTCCTCACAGCTTCTCCAGATATTTGCTGAAGAGACAGTGAAGGGCTTCCTAAAACAGTGGTTAGATGAGTATGAAAATATCAACATTGATGTTTCAGTCCAGAATGAACCAAGCACCTCTACTTGCATGGTCTTTCCTATCCAGCTCAATCAGAGCAAGCCAGAGGATAGTGACACAATGAATCAGCTCACGAAGGTCATGGTCAACAAAATGATGGATGCCTTATCAGTTGGCTCAAGTCATCAAATGATCACCAAAGCCAATGCCAAATGTTCTTTTGAGTCCGGTACCAGCATGGCCACCAGTGACATTGTAGAAGGGATGTTGGATTTGGTAAGGGATAGCACCAGCAGTACTGGAGAGCAGATCCCCATCTTCAAGTCCAAGAAAAGCAAGAAAACCATGTTCAGCAAGATATGCTTTAACACAAAGGTATAGTACAAGTACAGATTTTTCATGAATAACACTGCTTTTGAATGTATGAGATATTATTTGTTTATATAATTCAGTATTTTAGCATTGTATTGCCCTTTTGCAGTTGATATACTGTACTTTAAGATATATAACAGTTTGTTTTAATGTGCCTTTTCCCACCAAACAGGGTTCCAAGAAAGTTAGAAAGGACCACTGTCCTCAAAAGTCTATGGAGTACCAGCCTCAGAACACTTCCCCTACTGTGTACTTTACAGGTAAGCCCTGCTGCTGCTCATTCAAGACTAAGATATTATTACTTTAGCGTTCAACTAATTCATTTGGAAAGACATTGCACTCTGCTCTGAATTGTTACCCATGACATACTGGATGGTCTTTCTTTGCAGAGTCGAGGACAAATTCTCATGGCTCCTTTGACATCGCATATTCCTTCCCACCTGAAGAGAAGAGTCACAAACCCTCCCTTTTCACCAGAATGTATAGAGCCATCACTAGAAGCTTCTCCAACCCAAGATAATTTTCCTCATTAAATGAGATTGCATTCATTTGTTGTCATATGTTGACTGTTTTGCGAGCACAGACTGTATTGAGGAGTATACCACCTCAGTCACAGGCTACATCAATAAGTGGATCGACAACGTCGCGCCCACAGTGACCGTATGTACATATCCCCGACAGAAGCCATGGATTACAGGCATCATCCACACGGCGCTAAAGGCTAGAGCTGCTTCTTTCAAGGAGCGGGACACTAATCCAGACACTTATATGAAATCCTGCTATGCCCTCAGACTAACCATCAAACAGGCAAAGTGGTTGGTTAGGTCAGGGTGTGACTCGGGTGGGCAATCTAGGTGATCTATTTCTTTGTTTGGAATGGTATGGTTTCCAATCAGAGGCAGCTGTCTATCGTTGTCTCTGATTGGGGATCATACTTATGAACATTATGTTTGTTTATATACAGCGCCTTGCGAAAGTATTCGGCCCCCTTGAACTTTGCGACCTTTTGCCACATTTCAGGCTTCAAACATAAAGATATAAAACTGTATTTTTTTGTGAAGAATCAACAACAAGTGGGACACAATCATAAAGTGGAACGACATTTATTGGATATTTCAAACTTTTTTAACAAATCAAAAACTGAAAAATTGGGCGTGCAAAATTATTCAGCCCCCTTAAGATAATACTTTGAAGCGCCACCTTTTGCTGCGATTACAGCTGTAAGTCGCTTGGGGTATGTCTCTATCAGTTTTGCACATATATTTTTTTTGGTGTTCATCTAATAAAGTAAGATGTACACTTACCACGATGCACCTTGGTCTCCTCATTCCGACGACGAGTGTAACACAAAGCGTAAATACAGGACTAAGATTGAATCCTACTACACCGGTTCTGATGCTCGTTGGATGTGGCAAGGCTTGCAAACTATTACGGACAACAAAGGGAAACCCAGCCACAAGCTGCCCAGAGACACAAGTCTGCCAGACGGGCTAAGTGCCTTTTATGCTCGCTTCAAGGCCAGCAACACTGAGACATGCATGAGAACATCAGCTGTTCGGTACGACTGTGATAACGCTCTCTGTAGCCAATGAGAGCAAAACCTTTAAAAAAGTCAACATTCACAAGGGGTCAGATGGATTACCAGGACGTGTGCTCCGAGCATGCGCGGACCAACTGGCAAGTGTCTTCACTGACATTTTCAACCTCTGTAATACCTACATGTTTCAAACAGACCACCACAGTCCCTGTGCCCAAGAAAGTGAAGGTAACCTGCCTAAATGACTATTACCCCATAGCCTTTGAAAGGCTGGTCAAGGCTCACATCAACACCATCATCCCAGAAACCCTATATATCCAATTCAATTTGCATACCGCTCCAACAGCTTCACAGATGATGCAATATCAATCGTGATCTATACTGCCCTTTTCCACCTGGTCAAAAGGAACACCTATGTGAGAATGCTGTTCATTGACTACAGCTCAGCATTCAACACCACAGTGCCCACAAAGCTCATCACTAAGCTAAGGACACTGGAACTGAACACCTCCCTCTGCAACTGGATCCTGGACTTCCTGAAGGGCCACCCCGAGGTGGTAAGGGTAGGTAACACCACATCTGCCACACTGATCCTCAACATGGGGGCCCCTCAGGGGTGCGTGCATAGTCCCCTCCTGCATGGCCAGCACGACTCCAACACCATCTTTAAGTTTGCTGACGACACAACAGGGGTTGGCCTGATCACCGACAATAATGAGACAGCCTATAGGGAGGAGGTCAGAGACCTGGCAGTGTGGTGCCAGAACAACAACCTCTCCCTCAACATGAGCAAAACAAAGGAGATGATCGTGGACTACATGAAAAGGAGCGCAGAACACTCCCTCATTCACATCAACAGGGCTGTATTGGAGCGAATTGAGAATTTAGTTCCTTGGTGTCCACATCACCAACAAACTATCATGGTCCAAACGCACCAAGACACTCATGAAGAGGGCACGACAACGCCTTTTCCCCCTCAAGAGACTGAAAATATTTGGCATGGGTCCCCAGATCCTCAAAAAGTTATGCAGCTGCACCATCGAGAGCATCTGACTGGTTGCATCAACTGGACTGCATCCAACCTTAAAGCACTATAGAGTGTGGTGTATACAGCTGAATACATCACTATATGGTTCCCAATTAGAGGCAGCTGTCTATCGTTGTCTCTGATTGGGGATCATACTTATGAACATTATGTTTGTTTATATATTATACACCCTCAGGGGTGCGTGCATAGTCCCCTCCTGCATGGCCAGCATGACTCCAACACCATCATTCAGTTTGCTGACGACACAACAGGGGTGGGCCTGATCACCGACAATGATGAGACAGCCTATAGGGAGGAGTTCAGAGACCTGGCAGTGTGGTGCCAGAACAACAACCTCTCCCTCAACATGAGCAAAACAAAGGAGATGATCGTGGACGACAGGAAAAGGAGGGCAGAACACTCCCCCATTCACATCAACAGGGCTGTAGTGGAGCGGATTGAGAATTATATTCATATTCTCCCTGCTGCCATTCAGATTGGAGCGTGTGACTGTATCTAAATTGATTTACCCCCTGTTTTTTTGCATAAATGTCTGTCATCAGCATTTATTTTATCTTTATTTCACTAGGCAAGTCAGTTAAGAACAAAATCTTATTCTCAATGACGGCCTAGGAACAGTGGGTTAACTGCCTGTTCAGGGGCATAATGACAAATTTGTACCTTGTCAGCTCAGGGATTTGAACTTGCAACCTTCCAGTTACTAGTCCAACACTCGAGCCACTAGGCTACCCTGCCACCCCATGTTGGTAGACTGTAGCATTTGTATATTAAAGTGATGTACAGACTGAGTTTGTACTCTATTTTTTAGCCACGAAAATCGAACTATCCTTGAACATAACTTAATTTTCAAGTTGAAAGAGTGCACCAAGAATAAATTGTGAGTGAATAAATATTCTGTTTTTAATCAAACTTTTGTAATGCTGTAAACCCTTTCCATCAATTGTCACTCCAGGTATTCTGAACATTGTCTTTTCTATTATGAATGGGATATTTTTCATACCAGTTTGACTGCTCAGACAAGTGTAATAAACTATCATTACGAACGTGAACGTTGTCTAACAAAAGTTGAAGTTATACACCTTCAATACTTGTTACCTACATTAAGCCAAGATGGATCTTGAACTTCGATACCATTACATGAAGGGTCAATGGTGAAAACCCTGCAAGCCAGTGATATAGAGACATTAGAAAAGGTTTGTTTTCAGTGGTGCAAAGTACTTAAGTAAAAATGATTTAAATCGTTTTGGGGGTATCTGTACTTTAACTATTTATATTTTTGGCAACTTCAGTACATTCATAAAGGACAAAAATGTACTTTTGACTCCATCCACTTTCCCTGATACCCAAAAGTACATTTTAAATGCTTTGTATGACAGGAAAATGGTCCAATTCACACACTTATCAAGAGAACATCCCCTACCTCTGATCTGGCAGACTCAATAAACACAAATGCATATTTTATAAATTATGTCTAAGTGTTGGAGTGTGCCCCTGGCTATTCTTACATTCAAAAAAAGCAATACAATTGTGTTGTCTGCTTTGCTTAATTTTTTTTTATTATTTTAACTTTTGATACTTGAGAATATTTCAAACCAAATACTTCCCAAGTAGTATTTTACTGGGCAATTTTCACATTTACTTGAGTCATACTGTTTGCAACTGACTGATTGAGGACTTTTTCCACCACTATTTGTTTTGGACATTTATCTTTTATCAAATGTATTTGACAGGGACAATCTACTGTATTTCTGTAAATGTGCCAGATTTAGCCAGCTGGCTTTGTGATGTAACAAAGGTAGTTGATGATGTAATGAAAACAGACAGTTAAATATGTGTGTGTAGAACTGTTGCACATTTGCTCTGGAAATGAGGACCAAACCTACTCGTCAAAAGGAGTGAATTGCACCTCCAATTGAAGTCAATAATAAGGTATGGAATCATGCCAATACAGTCATTATTTATATAGCTCTGTAGCTTGCAGTATTTTGAAGGAGATAAGCAAGGAAAAGGATGCTTTGGTTAATATTTCTCACGTGAAAGGTAACATGACCATGCTAACTGAAAAATGGATACATGAATATTGGTCAAATGTACCTACATCTTCTGAAGCTGTGTTGGGCCTACTTGATAGTTTAAAAAAAGTCACATAGACGATGTCCATAAATTAGACAACAATACTGAACAGTTGTAGCCCGTTGGTAGGCTTCTGGCTGTGATCTCTGACCCCTGTAACAGTGAATAGTGGCAATTTACCCGCGGTGTTTAGGCTTGTTTACTAGGCTAACTAGTGCATTGGGGTGGGCTATGTGCAGCATGGGCATACAGGAAACCACTCCAGCCGCTTAACTCACCTTGGCCACGAGCTCTATAGTTTACAGCTATTGCATCAGGTATTTTAATTGTCTGTATTGTCTACTTGTTAAATGTTTGTAAAGTCTTAATTTGTAATTGTTTTGTTGTAATGTCTTATCAATTGATGTTGGACCACATGAAGATTAGCTAACGTTATGGCGTTAGCTAATGGGGACTCTAGTAAAGATTCACAAGACTGTTCACAGATTCACATTGATCACAGAATCTGATTGATAATCTTAATTCGAAGTTTGAGTTTTTTACTGGACAACCAACACTTGACAGATGGGCTAAAACATAGAAAGAAAATGTGATCTTGAACTCCCCTAGCTACATTTCGACTTAATGTTCTATATTACTAGTGGCACTCTGTCCTTACGAACAGTAAATCATTGGGTCTGACTCTTTTGATTTAATGCAATTTCATCATCGATAGTGAAACAACCACCACATAATCGTCAACTCCCCCCTACAAAACATGAATTTATTTGTGGTTTATCCTCTAGCTATTTGGTAATAGGTGTGATCCTGACTTGGAATGGCCACGAAGTTACACGTTGTTTTAGGTCCAGTTAGTTTGGAAGTTGTGGTAAATGGGGAGTGTGAGCGCGTGTCATGAGATGCTGCAGGTGTTGATATGGGGATGGATAGGCTACCTCTTATACATTGGACACTGCCTTTAATTACTACGCTCTGCCTGCACCTACCTCAACTGGTACTCTGCTGCCTCGCTGTGGTGAAGGCACTAACACACTGAACATGATGGACAAGGATGCTCCATATAGCCATCCATCACTGTCCATTTGTGATGGATGTAATACAGAATGACAAGATATGGTTTGATATCTCTTCTGAAACTGGGGTGGGGTTATTGAGTTCAGGGTTGTGTAATGGTTGCTTCCATGTCAGTCCTCACAGATGAAATTGCATATAATCGAATGAATCACATCCAATGATTTCCCGCTTTGGACATTGTTTTGAAAATGATTCTCCATAGCTGCCATACCTTTGATGTCATAAACTGTTACAGAATTCCCCTTCCTTATTATAAACTCTGATTAAAACTATGGAGCTCATTGGCCTACAACACATGTGTGTGTATTTGCCCTTAAAATGATATTGCTTGATGGAAGAAAATAATAAGATAGGCCTAAACTGTAATAAGATGTACTTGAAAGATACTATAAATAGCAGGAGACATACCTGGGTTCTAGACTGGTATTTAGGGCAAGCATTTTAGGATTATACATATGGTTAGTGTCAACTTCTACTTACACGTTAAAGCTCAGCCATGTTGCTACATGTTTACTCATTGACTTCAAGTAGAGCATTGTTTGTGAATCTGAATAAAAGCCTAATAAAAGTGTATCGCCCCCAGCTTGGGCAGCACTGCTACACTGCTTTTTTGGGCTAAAGGTGTTTGTGACACGTGCATGTGTTCCAATGATGTCATAATTGTCTGTAGGTTCTATGTTGCCTATCAACTTGGCTGTCCTTCAGAAAGTAGATAATACTTGTATTTTCAAACAATTAATAGAAATACTACCAACTAAATAGATTTAATCCATTAATATGATATTGCCAGATGGAAGAAAATAACAAGGTAGGCCTAAACTGTAATAAGATATATCTTATAGTCTGCTTCAGTGCATTTGGAAAGTATTCAGACCCCTTGACTTTTTACACATTTCATTTTTTACGCTACAGCCTTATTCTAAAATGGATTACAGACAACATTTTCCTCATCAATCGACACACAATATCCTATAATGACAAAGCAAAAACAGTTTTTTAGACATTTTTGCAATTTAATATGGAAAAAAACAGAAATACCTTATTTACATAAGTATTCAAACCCTTTGCTATGAGACTCGAAATTGAGCTCCGGTGCATCCTGTTTCCCTTGATCATCCTTGAGATGTTTCTACAACATGATTGGAGTCCACCTGTGGTAAATTCAATTGATTGGACATGATTTGGAAAGGCACATACCTAAGGTCCCACAGTTGACAGTGCATGTCAGAGCAAAGACCAAGCCATGAGGTCGAAGGAAATGTCCGTAGAGCTCAGAGACAGGATTGTGTCGAGGCACAGATCTGGGGAAGGATACCAAAAACTGCCTGCAGCATTGAAGGTCCCCAAGATCACATTGGCCTCCATCATTCTTAAATGGAAGAAGTTTGGAACCACCAAGACTTTTCCTACAGCTGGCCGCCCGGGCCAAACTGAGCATTCAGGGGAGAAGGGCATTGGTCAGGAAGGTGACCATGAACCTGATAGTCACTCTGACAGAGCTCCAGTTCCTCTGTGGAGATGGGAGAACCTTCCAGAAGGACAACCATCTCTGCAGCACTCCACCAATCAGACCTTTATGATAGAGTGGCCAGACGGAAGCCACTCCTCAGTAAAAGGCACCTAAAGGACTCAGACATGAGAACAGCGGAACCCATCCAACTAGAAGGAGCTGGAGCAGTTTTGTCTTGAAGAATGGGCAAGTCCCAGTGGCTAGATGTGCCAAGCTTATAGAGACGTACCCCAAGAGACTTGTAGCTGTAATTGCTGCAAAATGTGGCTCTACAAAGTATTGACTTTGGGAGGTGAATAGTTATTCACGCTCAAGATTTCTGTTTTTTTTGTCTTATTTCATGTTTGTTTCACAATAAAAAATATTTTGCATCTTCAAAGTGGTAGGCATGTTGTGTAAATCAAATTATACAAACCCCCAAAAATCTATTTTAATTCCAGGTTATAAGGCAACAAAATAGGGAAAATGCCAAGGGGGGTGAATACTTTCGCAAGCCACTGTAAATGGTTCAGTTCACATAAACAGTCATTATTTTCAGTTTGAGAGATCATCCCGGGCTTTGCCCCGTCTGCTGGAGCTGAGATGTCCCTGGAGGACATAGAACAACAAGACTATGATGTTTCTGACACTGAGACAGTCAGGTAAGGCCACTCACACTCTGTCCAGTTAGATATTTGTGTGGAGATTAAGAGAGAGAGACTAATAAGAGAGAACTTGTTTATGGGGCAGGTCAGGCGTCATTCTTGGAGTCATTTGTAGGGTCAAGTCCCCAGCCGATCTATTTGAACCCCTCATTATTTGTGGCCATGTATTAACTACTAAGTGAGTCTTTGACATGAAGACAGTGGTTAGATTCTGCCATTGGGACTGCTCTGATGTTGTTTCCATTCTCTCCTGGTTATGACCATAGAGCCTTGTCCCAGTCTCTAGACCTGCCTGTCTGTGTGGTGGATGACCACCTGACCTCTGAAGCTGTCAATGAGATGGTAAGTTGACCTTGTCATTTCATATTACAACATTAATCCAATAAAATGTTATAGTGATGCTATCATTGGCAATGTTGACGTACCACAACCATCTCTGTTGTGTTTCAGTTGTTTAAATTTGTCCAACTTTGCCAATGCTCCTCCACTCTCTAACGGTTCATAAGTTCTTTCAGTATGATATTTGTTGTAAATATTATGTTTGACTCTGTTGGTGCCATTATTTGAGATTCATAATGTTTATTTCTACCAGAAGCAAAGCAGCACTGTGGAAACCACAGAAGAAGAGAGCCTCAACAGTGCGACAAATCTTGAGTCTTTTTCACTGATTATCAACTTCCTGCAGAACCTAACTGAGGAGTATGTTCTATTTTCTTTGGTACAGTACTACTATCAAACCTGTAAAGGATTATATGAAAGCAGATTCATCAACTACATTTCCATTGCGGAAAAAGTTACATCACACCACAATGTTGTCAAAACAATTGCTACAAAGCGTGTGTAAAATACTGTCTAATCTGATGACTCTACTGTCCGACATTTCTGACAATATTAATACTATTAATATGAATAATTCATATGAATAATTTTCAGGCAATGGAGTAGGATTCATAATGGCATTTCTGACCCGGTAAGATCTGAAAGCTTATTTAGAATACAATGATCACTGAATGTTTAACCTTGTTCATAAGCTTTTGAAAGACGCACTATGCAACATTTTAAAACACTTCTTCTGTTTCTGGAATACAGCTGACAAAACAACAGCTTGCCGGCTTGTGTCTGAGGATTGTCCAGTTTTTATCGGACAAGCTGATGCAGATCATCATCCCAGGTCTTTACGAACTACTGGGCATCCAAGATGCTGCCTCCTCTCCATTGTCACAGAGATCTCTCACAGCGTCACTCACCAGTTTGTTAGACGATAAGTCTAACACCAAATCCCGCGTGAGATTTACTGAGGCTGGTGTACCTAAGAGGCCAGGCAGTCGAAAGTCTTACAATAGCTTTCGCATCCCGACTCCCTACCCTTCCTCCAACTGTATGGATCAGGAAGAGGAAGAAGAGCAGGAATCACAACAACTTAAGTTAAAGGAGATTTACCTGACTAAGGAGATGGGCAGTCTGGGCAGTGGAAGCTACTGCCCAAAACCATTGCCCAAGCCAGTCATGAGGTATGTCCGTAACCATTCTTCAATACTGCCTTTTATTTATGATTGTCCTTAAACAGTATTTGATGTTTATAGCAATTTCAACATATTTTTTAGAGGATAGATATGCCCATATACAGTTGAATTCAGAGTTTACATACACCTTAGCCAGGTACATTTAAACTCAGTTTTTCACAATTCCGGACATTTAATCCGAGTAAAAATTCCCTGTTTTAGGTCAGTTAGGATCACCACTTTATTTTAAGAATGTGAAATGTCAGAATAATAGAAGAAGAAAGAATAATTTATTTCAGCTTTTATTTATTTCTTCACATTCCCAGTGGGTCAGAAGTTTACATGCACTCAAATAGTATTTGGTAGCATTGCCTTTAAATTGTTTAACTTGGGTCAAATGTTTTGGGTAGCCTTCCATAAGCTTCCCACAATAGGTTGGGAGAATTTTGGCATCAAAACACCCCCACAACATGATTCTGCTACCCCCGTGCTTCACGGTTGGTATGGTGTTCTTTGGCTTGCAAGCCTCACCCTTTTTCCTCCAGACATAATGATGGTCATTATGCCCAAACAGTTCTATTTTTGTTTCATCAGACCAGAGGACATTTCTCCAAAAAGTACGATCTTTGTCCCCATGTGCAGTTGCAAACCGTAGTCTGGGTTTTTTATGGCGGCTTCCGGGAGCAGTGGCTTCTTCCCTGCTGAGCGGCCTTTCAGGTTATGTCGACATAGGACTCGTTTTACTGTGGATATAGATACTTTTGTACCTGTTTCCTCCAGCATCTTCACATGGTCCTTTGCTGTTGTTCTGGGATTGATTTGCACTTTTCGCACCCAAGTACGTATCTCTAGGAGACAGAACGCGTCTCCTTCCTGAGTGGTATGACGGCTGCGTGGTCCCATGGTGTTTATACTTGCGTACTATTGTTTGTACAGATGAACGTGGTACCTTCAGCCGTTTGGAAATTGCTCCCAAGGATGAACCAATTTTTTTTCTGAGGTCTTGGCTGATTTCTTTTGATTTTCCCATGATGTCAAGCGAAGAGGCACTGAGTTTGAAGGTTGGCCTTGACATACATCCACAGACTCAAATGATGTCAATTAGCCTAACAGAAGCTTCTAAAGCCATGACATCCTTTTCTGGAATTTTCCAAGCTGTTTAAAGGCACAGTCAACTTAGTGCATGTAAACTTCTGACCCACTGGAATTGAGATACAGTGAATTATAAGTTAACTAATCTGTCTGTAAACAATTGTTGGAAAAATTACTTGTGTCATGCACAAAGTAGATGTCCTAACCGATTTGCCAAAACTAGAGTTTGTTAACAAGGAATTTGTGGAGTGGTTGAAAAGCAACTGTTAATGACTCCAACCTAAGTGTATGTAAACTTCCGACTTCAACTGTACAAGCCAGTTTCAATACAAATTACTTCTACAAAAAAGTACTCTAATTTATCATATTATTTGACTTTAAAACAGAATAATTTAGTTTTTTTTTTTTCTTCTCCAAACCAGCAGAAGCTTTTCTCTTTTATCTTTCTGTAATGAAAAGAACTATAGAAGTTGAATAAATTATTATTTTTTATCATTAGATGTGGTTGACACACCTCCACCACACTAAGGTGTTTTCCCAGAGCAAAAGCAACGATTCCCCCACTATTTTCAATGGTGCAGATGTGTTTGACACACCTCCACCAGAGCAACGTTCCTCACAGCCTTACATATTATTTGTTTGACTGTGATGATTTCTGTTTTTTTAAGGACTCTCACCTCTCTGTCTGATGTGCAGAAGAAGACAACCAACTCTGACTCGCTACAAGTCCTCTTAGGTGTCTCAGAGGACACCTCGTCACCTGTGTGCAGGACAGCCTGCAAGGTTCTCTCTCCAAACTTGCATGCATGTCCAATTCTCCATCTGGAAGTGCAGGCTCTCCGAAGATGACCCCTGCTGTAATGGCAGAAGTGATTAAAGATGTCAAGTCGGCCGTATCAGTGGTCGTTAAGAGTGCCTCCGCTAGCCAAACCTCTCAAGTGACACCGGTAAGGGGAGACTCACAGACCAAGGTGACTGAGAGCATGGTGAGAGAGCTGGCTGCTAAACTTGAAAAAGTTGACCAAGAGAGCAAGAGTCTAACAGGGCAAGTCATGACCACCATCTCTGACACAATGGTGGCTTTTGTTGACGAGAACGAACAGAATTTGCTGAAAGATCTGAAGGACAAGATCACGTTTTTGGCATCGCATGTTGGCTTCATTGACGATCTTGATGCCCTGATAAGGAAATACGAGAGCAGCTACAATATTGGTGAATCTGGTTCCTCCTGCACGCTCACATCTAAGAGCATCCAAAAACTCTCCAGCCGGGAGTTTCAAACATCAGCAATACAAGCAGTGAGTGGAGTTCTTGCCAAAAAAGTCAGTAGTTTGAGCTTTCCTAGTTCAGTCATTCAGTCTGAGTTAACAGGTGCTGTATCAGGTCAAACATTGTCTGGCATTGTAAAGACAGAGTCAATTCACCCAGTGGGCTCAGCAGCGTCAGTAGTTGTTAAGACTTTCGTGTCAGATATGAAGTCCTTGGCTGAATCTGAAGAGAGTCCCCAACAGAAGAGTGCCTGGTCTGCTGCTGTTCACATTTACCACAGCATCCAAAACAACTTGAAAGATTATTTCGGCAAGCTTCAGCGATGTGCCTTAAAGAGTATTGTCACATCTGATGACAACATCACAAATGCTGAGTTTACGGAGACAGTTCCACTACCTTGCTTAGACATGAAATATAGGCCCAGTAAGAGTGAGCCTCAGTTGCCAGAGTCCACTGGTGAAGTTACTTTACAAAGAGGCCTAAGTGAGTGCTCAAAACTTCTTTGGGCACAAACTGAGTCAGAAGAATGCAAGCTCCTTCTGACAACTTGCACCAAAGAAGTCATCTCAGAGCTTCTGGTCTTGTACAAGACTGAGATGTCAAAGGAGGACCCCCTGTACACTGTTGGAGAAAAAGGATCAGACTTCTCTATTGAGATACAACAATTTGTAGAGGGTGTTCTGGTTCAGCTTGGGGATATCTCCCATTCCAGGGCCTCATCACCAATAGTATATGAGTTCCCCTGTCAAATTGAGGACAGCAGAAGTAAGGCCACAGCTTCTTTGACCAGTCTGTTGGATTGCATGAAAAAACTCTCAAGTGAGGAATTCAAGAGAGACACCACTCAAGCAGTGAGTAAATTCCTAGTTAAAAAGTCCAACAGTAGCTTAACTAGTGTACAGCCTGCGTATTCTGTAGCATCCAGGTCTTGTTCCGTTCAAAACCAGAGCACCTTGTCAAAGGATATTTGTGCGGATTCTGCTGCCTTTGGCATCATTGACACATTTGTGGAAGACCTGCAGAGCTTGGCGCAACCTTCAGAAGTAGAGGAGAGAGAACCTGACCTCCAGGAAAATGCACAAAAGCGAAAGAGCAGGATCTGGTCTGCTACCACTAGTTTATATAACAATATTAAGAAGACATTAAAGGGCTTCACCATTCACCGGCGGAGGTCAGACGTGCAGAGAAGAATGTCTAGCCATACACCCACAGAGGACTCTGGACATCTTGTGACTGAGGAGTACCTTGGTTTGGCAAGCCAGAACTTGACGCAAGCTGGTAAGAGTGTGCCTCACTTGCCCAGTTTGAACCAGGAAGTGACTCTACACATGGGTGTCAGCGGGAGTTCAAAACTTCTCTGGACTGAAACAGACGAGGGTCTAATGAACAATAGTACCAAACAGGTCATTTCAACAATCTTGACCTCATGCGAGGATCAGACATCAAATGCACCTTGCTTCTCCACAGTAGGAAAGAAAATATCTGATATGTCCCTTGAGGTCAACATGTTGGTAGGTGGTGTTCTGTCTCAGCTGAAGGACATCTCCTTGTCAAGGTCCCCAACACCATGTGAAGACATGTTTGAACGTCTCCAAGATTCTACTGAGCGAACCTCTCCAGTAAGTCTAGATTGCAGCACGGCTGCCTCCAAAGGCATTGCATCTTCCCACAGTCTTTCAACAAAGAGCCTCCAAAAACTTTCTAGTCATGAGTTCCAAACCAAAGCTGAGAAAGGAGTGAGTGAGGTCCTCTCTAGATCATTTAACATTGTGGAGGAAGGTACAACAGATAAGTACCTCCAGTCTGTATCTACATCCACCACATCTTCTGATATTATACAAACCATAGTGAAAGATCTGCAGGAGCTCACCCAGACCACCCAATCATCTGACATGGTATCTGGAACCTCCCTGCTCACCACTGGACAGGTTTCTGAGAAAAGAATCTGGTCTGTTGCTCGTAACATCTACTACAGTCTGCAAAGTAAGATTACGGAGTTTCTCAGAAAAGATCTTCAAATGTCAGACACAACACTTGGTTCAATCCAAATATTTACATATCAAAGCAGTCCTGCTTCACAAAGAGCAAGTCTCGGCCATCTTGAGGTCAACCAGAGCAGTGTTACACCTGGTGGAAACGATGCCTGTGTGGACATTCCGCACAAATTACTACCTAAAACCACTAAGCTCTCAGGATCCATGCTGGAGGATATTGGCACGATCCGTTGTAGGAGTGCTGACAGCCAAAACACAAGAAATACCTCTTCTTCACGCTCCTCCATCCCTCTAACACCTACTTCAAAATCAAAGCAGTCAGAATGGGACTTCACCTTGCCCGGTACTCCCATCCCCACTGAATTACCTGCTCAGAGTGACTTTCCCATTGTAAGAAACATGATCATTCAGGACTTGTTTCACACAGAGAACTTACTTCCCCCATCCTTTGTGGACAAAGTCAGGCAAGCTGCCGGGGTGGTAGTGGACGAAATGGTGGAAAGTGTTGAGAACACACAGGAAGATGGAAAAGTTGCTTCTCATCCTGACAACCTCCGATCTGCTGTTAGGAAATTGAGAAAAATAATTTCCACTGGGACCATCCACATTTTCAGCCATGAATTTGTGGATAAAGTGATAGCCCTTCAGGACAGCCACAGCACTCCACAGGTCTTAACATTGGAAGCAGCCAGAAGTGCTTCAGACTCCATTCTTTCAAGGCTGAAATGGGGAAAGGAACAATGTGCCATATCCAGGAAGCTCTCCTCTCAGCTTCTCCAGATATTTGCTGAAGAGACAGTGAAGGGCTTCCTAAAACAGTGGTTAGATGAGTATGAAAATATCAACATTGATGTTTCAGTCCAGAATGAACCAAGCACCTCTACTTGCATGGTCTTTCCTATCCAGCTCAATCAGAGCAAGCCAGAGGATAGTGACACAATGAATCAGCTCACGAAGGTCATGGTCAACAAAATGATGGATGCCTTATCAGTTGGCTCAAGTCATCAAATGATCACCAAAGCCAATGCCAAATGTTCTTTTGAGTCCGGTACCAGCATGGCCACCAGTGACATTGTAGAAGGGATGTTGGATTTGGTAAGGGATAGCACCAGCAGTACTGGAGAGCAGATCCCCATCTTCAAGTCCAAGAAAAGCAAGAAAACCATGTTCAGCAAGATATGCTTTAACACAAAGGTATAGTACAAGTACAGATTTTTCATGAATAACACTGCTTTTGAATGTATGAGATATTATTTGTTTATATAATTCAGTATTTTAGCATTGTATTGCCCTTTTGCAGTTGATATACTGTACTTTAAGATATATAACAGTTTGTTTTAATGTGCCTTTTCCCACCAAACAGGGTTCCAAGAAAGTTAGAAAGGACCACTGTCCTCAAAAGTCTATGGAGTACCAGCCTCAGAACACTTCCCCTACTGTGTACTTTACAGGTAAGCCCTGCTGCTGCTCATTCAAGACTAAGATATTATTACTTTAGCGTTCAACTAATTCATTTGGAAAGACATTGCACTCTGCTCTGAATTGTTACCCATGACATACTGGATGGTCTTTCTTTGCAGAGTCGAGGACAAATTCTCATGGCTCCTTTGCTCCAGAGGGAAATGACATCGCATATTCCTTCCCACCTGAAGAGAAGAGTCACAAACCCTCCCTTTTCACCAGAATGTATAGAGCCATCACTAGAAGCTTCTCCAACCCAAGATAATTTTCCTCATTAAATGAGATTGCATTCATTTGTTGTCATATGTTGACTGTTTTGCGAGCACAGACTGTAATATGTTCTGCGATTCATCCACATGCATTGAGGAGTATACCACCTCAGTCACAGGCTACATCAATAAGTGGATCGACAACGTCGTGCCCACAGTGACCGTATGTACATATCCCCGACAGAAGCCATGGATTACAGGCATCATCCACACCGCGCTAAAGGCTAGAGCTGCTTCTTTCAAGGAGCGGGACACTAATCCAGACACTTATATGAAATCCTGCTATGCCCTCAGACTAACCATCAAACAGGCAAAGTGGTTGGTTAGGTCAGGGTGTGACGAGGGTGGGCAATCTAGGTGATCTATTTCTTTGTTTGGACTGGTATGGTTCCCAAACAGAGGCAGCTGTCTATCGTTGTCTCTGATTGGGGATCATACTTATGAACATTGTTTGTTTATATATATATATTTTTTGGTGTTCATCTAATAAAGTAAGATGTACACTTACCACGCTGCACCTTAGTCTCCTCATTTCGACGACGAGCGTAACACAAAGCGTAAATACAGGACTAAGATTGAATCCTACTACACTGGTTCTGATGCTCGTTGGATGTGGCAAGGCTTGCAAACTATTACGGACAACAAAGGGAAACCCAGCCGCAAGCTGCCCAGAGACACAAACTATCATGATCTAAACGCACCAAGACACTCATGAAGAGGGCACGACAACGCCTTTTCCCCCTCAGGAGACTGAAAAGATTTGGCATGGGTCCCCAGATCCTCAAAACGTTATGCAGCTGCACCATCGAGAGCATCCTGACTGGTTGCATCAACTGCTTGGCATCCAACCTTAAGGCACTACAGAGGGTGGTGCATACAGCCGAATACATCACTGGGGACAAGCTTCCTGCCATCCAGGACCTATATACTAGGCGGTGTCAGAAGGCCCCAAAAACTTGTCTAAGACTCCAGTCCCACAAGTCATAGACTTGTTACTGTAACAGTATAGCTTCCATCCCTCTTTTCGCCCCTACCTGGGCTCAAACCAGGGACCCTCTGCACACATCAACAACAGCCACCCTTGAAGCATCGTTACCCATCGCTCCACAAAAGCCACGGCCCTTGCAGAGCAAGGGGAACAACTACTTCAAGGTCTCAGAGCGAGTGATGTCACCGATTGAAACGCTATTAGCGCGCACCCCGCTAACTAGCTAGCCATTTCACATCAGCTACACTACTGCACGGCAAGCGGTACCGGAGCGCCAAGTCCAAAATGATCCTTAGGTCCAAAATGATCCTTAACAGCTTCTACCTCCAAGCCTTCTCTGAACCTTCTCTGGTTCAGGCTGTTGAAGAGCACCAGACTGCTTTTCAGTCACTGCAGGCCTCCCTTTATGGTCTCAAACAGGTCTTGAATGTACAAAAAACTACATTCATGACCTTTACCAGAGCTAGAACTCTGCCAGAGAATGTTAGCATTGTCACATCTGGTGGCTTATCCATTGAAAAAGTGTCATCCTACAAATACCTACATAGGTATTTATTTGGATGACAAGTTGTCCTTTAAAGTTCATGTGGATAATCTTGTGAAAAAACTTCCATTGAAATTGGGTTTTATTGTCATAATAAGGCTTGCATCCCACTTATGGCTCGAAAGAAGCTTGTTCATGCCACGTTTCTCTCTGTAATTGATTATTGTATATGCATGCAACCTTGCGCTTTATTACAAATGCCAAGTCACTCACCTACCATTGCACATTGTACCAAATGGTAGATTGTACCTCACTTTATATGCGCAGAAAGATACAGTTGAAGTCGGAAGTTTACATACACTTAGGTTGGTCATTAAAACTCATGTTTCAACCACACCACAAATTTCTTGTTAACAAAATATAGTTTTCGCAACTCGGTTAGGACATCTACTTCGTGCATGACATAAGTAATTCTTCCAACAATTGTTTGCAGACAGATTATTTCCCTTAATTCACTGTATCCCAATTCCAGTGGGTCAGAAGTTTACATATACTAAATTGACTGTGCCTTTAAACAGCTTGGAAAATTCCAGAAAATGATGCCACCTGGGAGACACACCAAACATGTGGAAGAAGGTGCTCTGGTCAGATGAAACCAAAATTGAACTCATTTGGCAACAATGCAAAACGTTATGTTTGGCGGCAACACAGCTCATCACCCTGTACACCATCCCCACTGTCAAACATGGTGGTGGAGCATCATGGTTTGGGCCTGCTTTTCTTCAGCAGGGACAGGGAAGATGGTTAAAATTGATGGGAAGATGGATGGAGCCAAATACAGGACCATTCTGGAAGAAAACCTGATGGAGTCTGCAAAAGACCTGAGACTGGGACAGAGATTTTGTCTTCCAACAAGACAATGATCCAAAACATAAAGCAAAATCTACAATGGAATGGTTCAAAAATAAACATATCCAGGTGTTAGAATGGCCAAGTCAAAGTCCAGACCTGAATCCAATCGAGAATCTGTGGAAAGAACTGAAAACTGCTGTTCACAAATGCTCTCCATCCAACCTCACTGAGCTCGAGCTGTTTTGCAAGGAGGAATGGGAAAAAATTTCAGTCTCTCGATGTGCAAAACTGATAGAGACATCCCAAACACAGCTGTAATCAAAAAGACGCTTATTAACTTATGAATAATTTTGCACGGAAATATCCAATAAATGTCCTTCATGATTGTGTCCCACTTGTTGATTCTTCACAAAAAAATACAGTTTTATATGTTTATGTTTGAAGCCTGAAATGTCAAAACCGTTCAAGGGGGCAATAAAAGCCAAGGCACTGTTTGCTACAGCTCGAACACAGACCAAATCGAAGCTTACCTTGTAAGATGTTTGGTGAAAACGTTGGGTAAAATAAACATTTTGAATCTCGACCTTGTGATCAATAACGGTAGGTCACAGGCAGACAAATAAGACATCCTCATGATCTGTCCAAAGTCCTGAATGTTTATCCTAGGCAAATCAAATGTATTCTGTGTTTATTTAGTTTATGCTTCAAAAACAACATTACTGTAAAGTAAAAACACCAAGCCTAAACTTTATCTGTACAGTGACTCACATAGAAGGTGTTTATTTAAGCCACAATTGAAATTAGGTAATTTGCAAAATACATTTGTATGCCTAATATAATTAAGGCACAGATCAATAGCCAAGATACTCAATTTCCAGGACACCCTGCTTTTGCAGAAAGGGAATACCGTTCTCATACCATACTAAATTGAATTTAAAAAATATCTAATAGGGTCCCCAAATATGGGGAGTTTACATTTAAGAGGTTAAGGGCTTGTAAGTAAGCATTTCAGAGTAAGATTGTACCTGTTGTATTCGGCGCATGTGACAAATAAAATAAAATATGATTACTTGGGGACTGTGTGCAGACTTACCACAACCTGTGAAATTATTTAAGCAGTTTGTAAAATGATGCATTTGTTCGGCTGAAAAATTAATGCTTGCAAGTGTCATAAAACATTTCAACATCACTTAACAAAAAATGCTTTTTATTTTCAAAAGACTGTAATTAAATATCCACAAAAGTGAAAATAAATACAGATTTCATTTTCAGTGAATAATTGTCTTGTCCAGTGAGCAACTCAATGACAGCGATTCAATGACATCATTAGTTCACCTCCAAGAAGCATCTTCAACGTTCACCTGACAACCCATTGGATAAGACACATACACTAACCAAGTGTTTCGTACCTGTCAAGAAGGTTGAGATCAGAAGCTTCTTCAATCCCCCAGAAATGGAAAGGCTTTGAGACAAAGACAATCAACTGACAAGATAATGCACATACACTAACCAGGACGTTCTACTTGCCCCACTGAGTTACGGCAAAGTTATCATTTATGCATGGGTCCACGATCCACTCATAGCTCTCACAGCTATCTGACAGTTCTCAGAATACTAAGGAAGAAGTGTGTGATATTGGATTTGGTATCCTTCCCACTCCCAAGTGATTGGGAGTCCCATAGGGTGCTGCATAATTGGCCCAGCGTCGTCCGGGTTTGGCCATCATTGGAAATAAGAATTTGTTCTTAACTGACTTGTCTAGTGAAATAAAGGTTAAATAAAAATAAACTATTTAAGCTGTCTGCTATGTTGCTGTGTAAATCCACACACTGCAGGGGAATGATGACACATGCTGTGCCAACACATCGTTACAGTAGTTGTCAGTTTTGTAACGTAAATAAAGAGTTTGTCAAATACTCTGTGAAATACAGTATGTATTATTTTGACACTGCACAGACTCATTTAAATGAGCAATAATGATCCACATCTTAATAAAAGACTTTTAAGGCAGCAGTGTTCATACTGTATTTTACATTGATTTCAACAACTACAGGTCTTCATCAGCAAGTGAGGATTTCTATGGATAAAAACTAGTGTTCAGTGGGGGGGTGGAGCCTCAATTAGACCCATGTCAAACACTTTCAATCACGTACAGTACAACCACATTCAGTACAATCACATACAGCACAACCACATAGTCACATTCAGTACAATCACATACAGCACAACCACATAGTCACATTCAGTACAATCAATACAGCACAACCACATACTGAATGATTCTAGAATAATAATAATTCCATTCACATTTGGCTACTACAAATAGCCAGTGAAATATGATACGTTTTTTGTTACTTGAGAATAGGAATGACTGAGAATCCACTGCCTGCCGTTGTAAACTTTCTGCACACAAATCAAACACAGTACTGACTATATCTATAAGCATCATCCAAAGGAACGAAATTCTAAGTCGTCCGCATTGTTTCAGGCATCATCTGTTCCAAAGTCTCATCTTGTTCACTGTAAAAAATAATAATAATAATAATAAAATAAGTTCCTTAACCTGGCCAAGGCCAAACAGTATATGGCGTTTTCTCTGGGTGTGCGGTCGCAGTGGAGAGAAAAGGCCTCCAGTGAGGTGGTGAGGATCTGGGCAGAGTTTGGCGAGGCAAACACAGGTCTGAGATTGGTGTCTCTGGAAATGGGCGGGAGCGGGACTCTGCTCCTCCATTGGTTGCTGTTCTGATCCCCACTCTCATCCTCCTCACATCCCCTCTTCTTCTCTCTTTCATCACTCGTGGCCACAGGGTGGAGCTTCGGTAGTTGAAGAGGTTTATCCTGGGATGCCAGGGCGCGGAGCGGGCAGGATACATGAGATGGGCAGTTGATGGGGGTCTGGAGGTATGTCCCCATGGGCAGGGCCATACCTGGGAGGACCACCACAGAGCACAGCTTGGTGGCCAGGTGACTCACACACTCCCTGTGGCCGTACTGAAGGGCGATCCTCAGGGGGTCACGACCCTGGGGATCCCGACAGGCAAGGGTCAGAACGCTGCTGGCGATAAAGAGTTTGAGGATGGTGAGCTGGCCGCGCTCGATGGAGGCGACAGCGGGACACTTGGCGACGTCGGGGTGGGCCGTCTGGTGGCACCACTTACGGTAAGGGTGAACCCCCACCGGCTCAATGACACGCACCCCCCTCTCCAGCAGCCAGCCGGCCAGGTCCAGGTGGCCCAGAGAAGCAGCGATGTAGAGTGCCACCCGGAGCTGGAACCTGGAATAATACAGAATCAATGTATTTATAACACGTTTCAAGTTTTTTTTGTCAAGTTCACAAGATACAGTGGGTTATAAAACAGTACAGTAAAATGCTTACTTGCAAGCTCTTTCCCACAATGCAGTATTAAATATCAGGGTAAGAGAAAAAACGTATGAAGGAAAAAAACAAGAGAATATAAGCTATATACAGGGTCAGTACCATCATTGTAAGCTATATACAGGGTCAGTACTATCATTGTAAGCTATATACAGGGTCAGTACTATCATTGTAAGCTATATACAGGGTCAGTACTATCATTGTAAGCTATATACAGGGTCAGTACTATCATTGTAAGCTATATAAAGGTTCAGTACCATCACTGTTGATAGTAAGTCTATCATACAGTTCAGTGTGTAGATGTGTATTCTGACCTCATCACAGGTCTCTCCCTAGACAGGTGTCGTTGGACGGTCAGTCTGTGTCCCAGGAAGCAGCCTCTGAGGAACTCCGCCCACCCATCCCAGGTGTCCAACCGTAGAGTAGCCCCTGGGAGACAGAGACACATGCAGGTTGTCCTCCTGGTTGCCATGAACCAAGAATGTGTTCCATACAGTCCATTTGTCTCTGTGTTACATCCATAAGGTGTTGAGCCAGAGGACCATTGATCTACTGCACAAGGAAGGCCATACCCAGGTCAATGGCGTAGTCGTGCAGCCGGTTGCAGTCGTAGAGTTGCAGGCCGGTGGGAGAGCTCAGTCTGAAGGAGCTGACGGGAAGCCCACACTGCTGGGACACCAGGGTCATGAGCCTGGCCACAGACGTACTCAGGAGAAACACAGTGCCCAAGACTGAGAGGGTCTCCCCGTCACGGCACTGAACACACGCACCACCGGCTCCCGCTGAAGTATAAGACCATGGACATACAGTAAATTCACTTGTTTTACATAAATACCTATGTTGTGTTTATACACTGAGTAAACAAAACATTATGAACACCTGTTCCTTCCATGACAAAGACTGACCAGGTGAATCCAGGTGAAAGCTATGATCCCTTCATGATGTCACTTGTTAAATCCACTTCAGTGTAGATGAAGGGGAGCGGACAGGTTAAAGAAGGATTTTTAAGCCTTGAGACAATTGAGGCATGGATTGTGTATGTGTGCCATTCAGAGGGTGAATGGGCAAGACAAAATATTTAAGTGCCTTTGAATGGGGTAGTAGGTGCCAGGTGCACCGGTTTGTGTCAAGAACTGCAATGCTGCTGGGGTTTTTCACACTCAACAGTTTCCTGTGTGTATCATGAATGGTCCACCACCCAAAGAACATCCAGCCAACTTGGCACAACTGTTGGAAGCATTGGAGTCAACATGGGCCAGCATCCCTGGGGAACGCTTTCAAACACCTTGTAGAGTCCATGCCCCAACGAATTGAGGCTGTTCAGATGGCAAAAGGCGGGTGCAACTCAATATTAAGAAGGTGTTTCTCATGTTTGGTACACTCAGTATATATAAGTTAGGAGTCATATAATTACAGGGGTAAGATGAAGTGGCTCCTTTGCACTGATCTTAGGTCTGGTTTGTGTTTTTACTGCTAATGGTAAAGGTTAGGATTTGGTGAGAGTAAACTGATCCTAGATCTGTGCCCAAGGGCAATTTCTATCCAGAGACAAATCAAAGGTCCATGCTATTTAAACTTATAATCTACCACCATCTCGTGGCTCAAATTTGTAACAACATGTTCTAATTCATGTGCTGTACTGAGTTTTGTTCTATCACATTGAACACTAATCTGGGTGCAGATTAAATTGAACACTAATCTGGGTGAAAATTAAATTGAGGACTAATCTGGGTGCAGATTAAATTGTTAACAGAAATATTATGAATATGTATTTCAATGAACCCAAAGGGCATCTTCTTCTCCTACTATACAGCCTGCTGTGCTCTACTGTACTCTACTGTACTCTGCTGTGCTCTACTGTAGTCTGCTGTGCTCTACTGTACTATACACCACTGGGTATACAGACTCTTCAGATACTGTTAGCGAACACCAGACTGAGGTCGAGGCGATTACATGGGGAAAAGGTTTATGACTGTAAGGGTGTTTGGTACAAAGGCAACACGACATCGGGCCACATTTCAGCTCTATCCCAGGTCAACCATACAATACTATAGATTTCCACTCTAGTCAACCAGCAAGAAGGAGAGACCGACAGAAGGTCTGGCTTTGACTATGTCAATGATGGGATGTGTAAGTAAGGAGTAAGGAACACAAATAAACATTATTCTGATGGTTAAATTTGTACTTAGATACATAACCACTCTCCTCTGTTAGCAAATCTTCCACAGAACTTTGTGGAACAGAGTGAGTTCTGTCCCTGTCTGGCTCTGGACATGTACCCAGGGACCTCTGTACAACAACACTTCACACTCACGAAGCAGTGTTCTTACTAACCAATCACTCTACCATAACTATGGTCTCAGTATAAAGCAGTTCTTACTAACCAATCACTCTACCATAACCATGGTCTCGGTATAAAGCAGTGTTCTTACAACCAATCACTCCACCATAACCATGGTCTCAGTATAAAGTTCACTAACAATCACTCTACCATAACCATGGTCTCGGTATAAAGCAGCAACCAATCACTCTACCATAACCATGGTCTCGTTAAAGCTGTACTAACCAATCACTCTACCATAACCATGGTCTTGGTGTTCTTACTAACCAATCACTCCACCATAACCATGGTCTTGAGCAAGGGCAACATTACTTTAAGTCTCAAGCAGGGTGACCTCAACATACTATATATCACCATACTATATACCACCACACTATACAGTGGGGCAAAAAAGTATTTAGTCAGCCACCAATTGTGCAAGTTCTCCCACTTAAAAAGATGAGAGAGGCCTGTAATTTTCATCATAGGTACACTTCAACTATGACAGACAAAATGAGAAAAAAAATCCTGAAAAATCACATTGTAGGATTTTTAATGAATTTATTTGCAAATTATGGTGGAAAATAAGTATTTGGTCACCTACAAACAAGCAAGATTTCTGGCTCTCACAGACCTGTAAGAGGCTCCTCTGTCCTCCACTCGTTACCTGTATTAATGGCACCTGTTTGAATTAACTAAATCACCTAATCATACTATTTAACCATACTATATAATAATACTATATAACCATACTATATCACCATACTGTATATTACCACACTCTATATAATCATACTATATAACCATACTATTTAACCATAATATATATCACCACACTATATATCACCATGCTATATATCGCCATACTATATATCACCACACTATATCTGAAACACTTTATGTTAATGATAGTATGAAGCTGTTTCAAGCAATAGCCAGCTCACTTTGATATGCATTTTCAAGCACGGGTAGAAACAGCTAGGTGTTCGGCTGGTACCTTCAGCAGGCAGCAGATGGCACTGCTAGGGGTGATGCCAACGTCTGTCAGGACCCAGCTGTCCCGAAGGATGGCACCAGCATAGCTCAGCTCCAGGAAGTGCCTCACCTGCTTGTCGTCTGACAGTTGCACGTGGAAGTAATCCTGCCAGAGGAAGAAGATTGGAAACACAAGGAGCCGTAATTGAGTGTCCCATACAATCAGAGTGAGAGGGCTCAACACTGATGGAGCCGTAATGGAGGGTGTCCCACACAGACACCCATTATGGAGGGTGTTCCACCCAGACAGATGTCAATGTTTACCATACAATAATTGTAAAAGTGTCCAATTGTGTACAATTAAGAAATAAGGCCCAAGGAGGTGTGGCCATATGGCCAATATACCACGGCCAAGGGCTGTTCTTAGGCACAACGCAACGCGGAGGTATATTGGCCATATACCACAAACCCCCAAGGTGACTTCTTTTTTTTTTCCAATTTAGTGGTATCCAATTGGTAGTTACAGTCTTGTCCCATTGCTACAACTCCCATATGGACTTGGGAGAGGCGAGAGAGCCGTGCGTCCTCCGAAACACAACCCAGCCAAGCCAAGTCACACTGCTCCATGACACTGGGAGGGATGCAACCAGGCTCACATGAAACACAAGTTGCACTAGTAACCGAAAGGTTGCAAGTTCAAATCCCTGAACTGACAAGGTACAAATCTGTCATTCTGCCCCTGAACAGGCAGTTAACCCACTGTTCCTAGGCCTTTATTGAAAATAAGAATATGTTCTTAACTGACTTGCCTTGTAAAATAAAAATTTGAAGCAGAGCTTAATTTGTAAATTGGGAGGTGCCAGAACAAAGAGTGGGTGCAAGAGGGGGGGTTCTGTGGTACCAGAACTCATGAGAAAAAAGATCACCTATTATAATAGAGCATTGAACGCATATCATCACATTTGGGTAGAGCCACTTATAGAAGGCACAGATGTATATGTACTCTCCATGGGTTGTGTTTTCTCAATATAAATCACTTCGGCCAGTGGTCCCAGTTGAGCATTTATTTCTGTTGTTAAATGGGAAACAGCACGTTAGTTGTGCAGGGCTTAACGGTATTGATGGCTGTCGATGGCAAAATCCCTTGCATCACATTTTCATACTGGGCGAACAAAATTCAAAAATACAATACAAAATATAACGTGTAAATACCTGTTGTTAAATGGGAAACAGCACGTTAGTTGTGCAGGGCTTAACGGTATTGATGGCTGTCGATGGCAAAATCTGTAGCATGAAGACAACTGTGTTAGCAGTGGCTTATGTGACCATTACATCGGTGTATGCTAGCTAACACACTTATTTACAGCAATCATATGCCAAAGCACATCCCAGAACGCCCGTCAATCACCAACAGGTACCATATACCCACACATGTATAAATCAGTAACGTACAGCAAACTTGTACACATTGTAAAATATAAAACAGTATTCATAACCTGACCTACACCTTGCATCACATTTTCATACTGGGGAGACCTGACGTTCGCGATCTCCCCCTATCTGCAAGCGGGGCCAATCACAACACACCTTATTGTCATCAGAGTTGAACTAACCAATAACAATGCTTGAAAATTAAATACACATTTCTTTAGAGGCAAGTGGAAACATAACCAACCCTGTTACACACACGGGGAACAGTTTTAGTAGCCTAGGGTCCGGGAAAGTGTTGGCCTTTTTAAAACCGCATTTCGTGCAATTCTACATAATTTTACATGACTGGAGACTTTGGCATCATCTTTTTTTAATCCGCACAAATGATCGAAATGGCAGGCTACTTTGACACTGACAAACTTAGTATCTGAGATCAATAAAAACGACCTTGTCTTGAATCCATCAATAGCCTATAGGCCTAGGTTTGTGGAGAAACATATAGTAGACTACAATATGAGGAGGAAATTAGTCCTAAAAATGCTTTCCAGTTTCACTGACTCACCCAATGATGCGCAGCTCACTGGCTGGAGATTGTCGATGCGCTCGTGTCAAAAGCCTATCTCTCCCTTTCTCTGTTTTGTAAAACAATGTTTGGGAGTTGATCAAATATTTTGGTAGTCTACAGCATAGTCTTATCTTTTCAGCAAGAGTCATTGCTTTTCAACCTGTGTTTTCCCTCGATTGTATTTGAAATATTGCAAAAGGCCTGTTTTGTCTGCGTGCTGTTTTTTCACTGACAGATTTGCCTCACGTTCCCGACTGTAGGCTATTCTTTGTTATTGGGCTACAATCCGCAGCTCGGCTATTTAAAAAAGAAGCTATTGGTCCTCTGTAGCTAAATTATAGGGCTTCTCATGACGTATTGGGCTATTATGAATGATTTAATTTATTTCTGAACAGACAGCAGTAATTCCGTAACTTTAGAAAATTCCTCCAGAACCCTTCATGCAGCTATGATTCTATAAGGAAACAAATGATGAAGTGCAACTCTGGAGAGATGAGGGGGCAGGATAATTGACGAAGAGGCAACTCGAATGAACTTTGATCGCTTTTATTATAATTGTTACATAGCAAAAAGTGAAAATTATTTTTCATGGCACAAGAGGTACCGGATTCAGCCAAATAGGTTCCGGAACAAAACAGTCCAGAACGGAAAGGTGCCGGATCCTGTTCTGGCTCAAATTAAGCACTGATTTGAAGTACCGAGGCCTCTACCTGCTGAGTATAAAGATTATTAAACTAGATTCAGTGGGCTTGTCATTCACAGTACTGATGAAAAATCAAGTATAGTTGATCTGAATGTGGATATACGAGGCCATCTAGTGGTCACCGGATTTTTTAAATTAATTCATGCAAGCTATCTTTGCACAAGCATGCGATGCCATATATTTGACGCAGGTGTTTATTTTTCAACATGTATTGTCATTGACTGGAACAAAATATAATTGTATGAGCTATGCCTGTGTCCCGGCGTTGTTGCACCCCTCTACTATCTGGCTTGGTGGGGCGATCTCGTTCTGCATGCCTGCTTCACTTATATTCAATGTGTCGTCATGCATTTGTGCATGCACGCTGTTAACGGTCATACCCGTCTTGCTAGCTAATTTAGCTAGCTCATCAACCAGTATTTTATTCGCTTTTTCTGCACGATAGCACTTATTAAAGCCTTGAAACTCATAGGGACCTCACTGTTACCACGGGTCATGGAGCTTGCCCTTATTTGGGAGCAGGGTTGCATCGGTTTCCACTGGATGTGACAGCTTGTTAGGCTGGCTAGCTAGGTAGCTAATTCGCTAACGCGAACTGTTAATCACGTAGCAGCCTATGCTGACGAGCGTCGCTAGCAACTAGCTAACATAGATAAAGTCTAGTCGTGGATCCACAAAATCAAACAAATGGTACGAAACTGATGACAAAATCATGTTTCGAAATTGTAGTAGTATGTATCTAATCCCGTTTCGGCATGAGAAAAGTATTAATCGCAAATTCCAGCACTAACGGATACCGGGAAATAGAAATAAGAGAACCGGTCACGAATGCGGAGCCACGCCCTAAAATAACATGTGACCACAAGGCGTTTGTGACACATTCATGCGTTCCAATGTTGTCATAATTGTCTGTAGGTTCTAAATTGCTTATGAGCTTGGCTTCCCTTCAGAAAGTAGCTGATTCTTGTACTCTACAGCTGTATTTTCCTACAGTTACTAATAATACTAGCAACAAAACAGATTTCATTCCTTAAAACGATATTGCCAGATGGAAGAAAATAATAAGGTAGGCCTAAACTGTAATAAGATATACCTTAAAGACTGCTTGTGTTTAATCCTGAATCCAGTTGCCCCTCTTGTACTGGGATAAAACAATAGGCAAGCCATGAACCTTATGCAGGAGTGCATGTGTTTTGTAGACACACCTGGGTTCTAAACTGGCTGAGGTAAACATTTTAGGAAAGCCTGGGTTTTTAAATCCCGGTGAAAGCAGATATGACAAAGTTTGTCAATGTCATGTTGCCCTTCCATTTAGATGAAACTAGCGAAAAGGATAATTTTTCTTCTCCTAATCCACATTTTCTAGCAAAAAAAATTTTATTTTACATGTTCATGCTTTAGGGCTGGTGGCTGTTCATACATATTGGTCAAATGTAAAGTGTGTGTGTGTGTGCTCTAACCACTACGGGGGGGCCTAATATAGATGGGGTATAGGCCTAACTGTTGTTTTGAGGGTGAAATTTCAACCACAGGATGATGTCATCATTTTAAACTAAATTCAGCATAGCCAAACCTTGTATAAAATAGGTTGAATTTGTACCTTTGAAACCATGTCAGATTTTAAACATTATATAACTTTCAGAAAAAAACAATAGGCTGGGCAGCACCTCAGCCCAGGATCTTAACCCCATCCAGGGTTTTAACTCACCCAGCCCTGCTTAGCTTTAATATGTCACTGACTACTACCAATATGCTATTGTGAGAATTATTATTGAGAGATCTCTTAATAACAAAATTATTCAGTGTTAATATCGGTCATTCTAAGGGGTAGGTTTTTCAAAGCAAATGAGTGAGTGAGTCTTTGACATGAAGAGAGTGGTTAGATTCTGCCATTGGGACTGCTCTGATGTTATTTCCATTCTCTCCTGGTTATGACCATAGAGCCTTGTCCCAGTCTCTAGACCTGCCTGTCTGTGTGATGGATGACCACCTGACCTCTGAAGCTGTCAATGAGATGGTAAGTTGACCTTGTCATTTCATATTACAACATTAATCCAATAAAAAGTTATAGTGACGCTATCATTGGCAATGTTGACGTACCACAACCATCTCTGTTGTGTTGCAGTTGTTTAATTGGCCCAACGTTGCCAATGCTCCTCCACTCTTTAACAGTTAATAATCATTTCAGTATGATATTTGTTGTATATTAAGTTTGATTATTTGCAATATAATTACATTTCTACCAGGAGCAGAGCAATTCTACCAGGAGCAGAGCAACCTCAGTGATGGAAACCACAGAAGAGGGGAAGCTCAACAATGTGGAACATCAGACACTTATGGACTTCCTTCAAAACCTAACTGAGAAGTATGTTCTGTTTTCTTTGGTACTATCACACCTTCAAGGAAATAGGATCAAATTAGAAACAGATTAATCGGAAAAAAATGTTCAGTGCTAGAAAAGTTGTCACATTGCAATTTTGCCAAAACAACTGACACAAAGCAAGTATAACTTCACGATCAGGCAAATAATTAAATAAAAACAATTCTGTCACGCATCCTGATATGACAACATTTATAACAATATTGTTTTCAGGCAATGGAGGGGGATTCGTGAGGGCATGTTTGACCCGGTAAGATCATGTTACTGACAATTTAATTAGATTACCATGAAAACTCTGCCTAATGTTTAACCTTGTTCATAAGCTTTTGAAAGACGCACTATGCAACATTTTAAAACACTTCTTCTGTTTCTGGAATACAGCTGACAAAACAACAGCTTGCCGGCTTGTGTCTGAGGATTGTCCAGTTTTTATCGGACAAGCTGATGCAGATCATCATCCCAGGTCTTTACGAACTACTGGGCATCCAAGATGCTGCCTCCTCTCCATTGTCACAGAGATCTCTCACAGCGTCACTCACCAGTCTGTTAGACGATAAGACTAACACCAAGTCCCGCGTGAGATTTACTGAGGCTGGTGTACCTAAGAGGCCAGGCAGTCGAAAGTCTTACAATAGCTTTCGCATCCCGACTCCCTACCCTTCCTCCAACTGTATTAAGCAGGAAGAGGAAGAAGAGCAGGAATCACAACTTAAGTTCAAGGAGATTTACCTGACTAAGGGCAGTGGAAGCTACCTGCCCAAGGGGGCCATGAGGTATGTTCTTAAAGGGAAATTTAACAACTTCATATTCATCTCCAGCATCACCATATGTGAAAATGACACATTTCCATGCTTTGTAGTAAAAAAAAATATAGAGGGACGTAACTGTTTCCAATAGTGCTGAGAAATTAGTGCTTTTTGAGGTTGGTTTGGTTTGGATTCAAATATTTAAAAAATAATCACGGTTTTGGATTTCAATACTTTTTTTAGACATTGAATGCACTATGGATTTTGTGTGTTGAATGCTGTAACAACACATAATAAAACAATGAATAAAAGTCCCATGATGGTAGTGACTGTCCATTACTGTTTATGACTTATCAACCATCATTTACTTTCTCATATAAAATATTTATTTGATGACTTTATTATTTCATTCCAAGTCATCAACTCATCTCTATAGAGCTGCTGCTTATCCTGTCTGACAAAATCACTATTTTAGTAGTTCTTCTAAGTAAATAAGACCTACTTTTATGACCGCTGAACACCAACTGTCAATCACTTAGATCATGTATTTCCAGGTAGAGAATCCTCGCAACGCAACTGCTTTTTATCTCTCTCATGCATTCTCTCGTCTCTCCGTCTCAGTCAATGAGGTTTCCGTATCTGCTCCACACAGAGTGGACAAGTAAGTGGGCGTGCAATGGATTATGGGAATTAATTGCCATATTTTCTGTGCTAAACTATGTAGAATATTGGCCTGTTGGAAACTACAACTCCCTACTACATTGCATAGTTCGTGCTTGATCTGATTTATCTCTACAGAAACTGAGCATCGAGCTCACAGAAGAAGAAAACAATTAACTATATGGAATTCAAATAATTGAGCCGACGTTGGTCAATTAGTTGTTTAAAAACCGAAAAATAACAAAAATGTTGGTTAAATGCTCAGCTCTAGATTCTAATGACATCATCAGTGTGCATCGTGTGATTTTAACCAATTATGAGTAGGCATTGCCTACTAATTGGTTGATGATGTCATAGAAAACACTTATCTTCCTCTTTCTTTTTTACTACAAAACATAGAAATGCCCGTTTTTCACATATGCTGATGTTGGGGTGGTGCTGGAGATGATGAATATGAAGTTGAAACATTTAGAAATTTCCCTTTAACATTTCTTCAAACTGCCTTGTATTTATGATTGTCCTTGAAGTTATTAGAAGTTACAGTATTTGAAGTTTATAGCAATTTGGATTTTTGTAGAGGATAGATATTGCCAGGATAGATAGATATCTACAGGCCAGTTTCAATACAAATGACTTATACAAAAAAAACATTTAATTGGGCTTTAGAAATTAAGCAGTTAGGCTGACATCACACTAAGGTTTTTTCTCAGAGAAACAGCAGCGTTTTCCTCATTGTTTTCAATGGTGCAGATGTATTTGACACACTGAATGTGCATCACAGCCTTACATATTATTTGTTTGACTTTGATGATTTCTGTTTTTTTTTCCAAGGACTCTAACCTCTCTGTCTGATGTGCAGAAGAAAACAACCAACTCTGAGACGCTACAAGTCCTCTTAGGTGTCTCAGAGGACACCCTCGTCACCTGTGTGCAGGACAGCCTGCAAGGATCTCTCTCCAAACTTGCATGCATGTCCAATTCTCCATCTGGAAGTGCAGGCTCTATGATGCTAACCCCTGCTGTAATGGCAGAGTTGGCTAAAGATGTCAAGTCGGCCTTATCAGTGGTCGTTAAGAGTGCCTCCGCAAGTCAAACCTCTCTAGTGACACCGGTAAGGGGAGACTCACAGACCAAGGTGACTGAGAGCATGGTGAGAGAGCTGGCTGCTAAACTTGAAAAAGTTGACCAAGAGAGCAAGAGTCTAACAGGGCAAGTCATGACCACCATCTCTGACACAATGGTGGCTTTTGTTGACGAGAACAAACAGAATTTGCTGAAAGATCTGAAGGACAAGATCACGTTTTTGGCATCGCATGTTGGCTTCATTGAGGATCTTGATGCCCTGATAAGGAAATACGAGAGCAGCTACAATATTGGTGAATCTGGTTCCTCCTGCACGCTCACATCTAAGAGCATCCAAAAACTCTCCAGCCGGGAGTTTCAAACATCAGCAATACAAGCAGTGAGTGGAGTTCTTGCCAAAAAAGTCAGTAGTTTGAGCTTTCCTAGTTCAGTCATTCAGTCTGAGTTAACAGGTGCTGTATCAGGTCAAACATTGTCTGGCATTGTAAAGACAGAGTCAATTCACCCAGTGGGCTCAGCAGCGTCAGTAGTTGTTAAGACTTTCGTGTCAGATATGAAGTCCTTGGCTGAATCTGAAGAGAGTCCCCAACAGAAGAGTGCCTGGTCTGCTGCTGTTCACATTTACCACAGCATCCAAAACAACTTGAAAGATTATTTCGGCAAGCTTCAGCGATGTGCCTTAAAGAGTATTGTCACATCTGATGACAACATCACAAATGCTGAGTTTAAGGAGACAGTTCCACTTCCTTGCTTAGACATGAAATATAGGCCCAGTAAGAGTGAGCCTCAGTTGCCAGAGTCCACTGGTGAAGTTACTTTACAAAGAGGCCTAAGTGAGTGCTCAAAACTTCTTTGGGCACAAACTGAGTCAGAAGAAAGCAAGCTCCTTCTGACAACTTGCACCAAAGAAGTCATCTCAGAGCTTCTGGTCTTGTACAACACTGAGATGTCAAAGGAGGACCCCCTGTACACTGTTGGAGAAAAAGGATCAGACTTCTCTATTGAGAGAGAAAATTTGTAGAGGGTGTTCTGGCTCAGCTTGGGGATATCTCCCATTCCAGGGCCTCATCACCAATAGTATGTGAGTTCCCCTGTCAAATTGAGGACAGCAGAAGTAAGGCCACAGCTTCTTTGACCAGTCTGTTAGATTGTATTAGAAAACTCTCAAGTGAGGAATTTAAGAGAAATGCCACTCAAGCAGTGAGTGAGTTCCTAGTTAAAAAGTCCACCAGTAGCTTAACTAGTGCAAAGCCTGCTTATTCTGTAGCATCCAGGTCTTGTTCCATTCAAAACCAGTACACATGGTCAAAGGATATTTGTGCGGATTCTGCTGCCTTTGGCATCATTGACACATTTGTGGAAGACCTGCAGAGCTCGGCGCAACCTGCAGAAGTAGAGGAGAGAGAACCTGACCTCCAGGAAAATGCACAAAAGCTACAGAGCAGGATCTGGTCTGCTACCACTAGTTTATATAACAATATTAAGAAGACATTAAAGGACTTCATCATTCATCAGCGGAGGTCAGACATGCTGAGCAGAATGTCTAGTCATATACCCACAGAGGACTCTGGACATCTTGGGACTAAGGAGTATTTGTTTGGCAAGCCAGGACTTGAGGCAAGCTAGTAAGAGTGTGCCTCACTTGCGCAGTTTGAACCTTGAAGTGGCTCTACACAGGGGTGTCAGCGAGAGTTCAAAACTTCTCTGGACTGAAACAGACGAGGCTCTACTGACCAATAGTACCAAAGAGGTCATTTCAACAATCTTGACCTCATGCGAGGATCAGACATCAAATGCACCTTGCTTCTCCACAGTAGGAAAGAAAATATCTGATATGTCCCTTGAGGTCAACATGTTGGTAGGTGGTGTTCTGTCTCAGCTGAAGGACATCTCCTTGTCAAGGTCCCCAACACCATGTGAAGACATGTTTGAACGTCTCCAAGGTTCTCCTGAGCGAACCTCTCCAGTAAGTCTAGATTGCAGCACGGCTGCCTCCAAAGGCATTGCATCTTCCCACAGTCTTTCAACAAAGAGCCTCCAAAAACTCTCTAGTCATGAGTTCCAAACCAAAGCTGAGAAAGGAGTGAGTGAGGTCCTCTCTAGATCATTTAACATTGTGGAGGAAGGTACAACAGATAAGTACCTTCAGTCTGTATCTACATCCACCACATCTACTGATATTATACAAACCATGGTGAAAGACCAGCAGGAGCTCACCCAGACCACCCAATCATCTGACATGGTATCTGGAACCTCCCTGCTCACCACTGGACAGGTTTCTGAGAAAAGGATCTGGTCTGTTGCTCGTAACATCTACTACAGTCTGCAAAGTAAGATTACGGAGTTTCTCAGAAAAGATCTTCAAAGATCAGACACAACACTTGGTTCAATCCAAATCTTTACATATCAAAGTAGTCCTGCATCACAAAGAGCAAGTCTCGGCCATCTTGAGGTCAACCAGAGCAGTGTTACACCTGGTGGAAACGATGCCTGTGTGGACATTCCGCACAAATTACTACCTAAAACCACTGAGCTCTCAGGATCCATGCTGGAGGATATTGACACGATCCGTTGTCGGAGTGCTGACAGCCAAAATACAAGAAATACCTCTTCTTCACGCTCCTCCATCTCTCTAACACCTATTTCAAAATTAAGGCAGTCGAAATGGCACTTTGCCTTACCCGGGACTCCCATCCCCACTGAGTTTCCTGCTCAGATTGACTTTCCCATTGTTAGAAACACAATCATTGAGGACTTCTTTCACACAGAGGACTTACTTCCTGTAACCTTTGTGGACAAAGTCAGGCAAGCTGCTGGGGTGGTAGTGGACATTATGGTGGAAAGTGTTGAGAACACACAGGAAGATGGACAGGGTGCTTCACATCTTGACGACCTCCGATCTGCTGTTAGGAAATTGAGAAAAATCATTTCCACTTGGACCATCCACATTTTCAGCCATGAATTGGTGGATAAAGTGATAGCCCTTCAGGACAGCCACAGCACTCCACAGGTCTTAACATTGGAAGCAGCCAAAAGTGCTTCAGACTCCATTCTTTCAAGGCTGAAATGGGGAAAGGAACAATGTGCCATATCCAAGGAGCTCTCCTCTCAGCTTCTCCAGATATTTGCTGAAGAGACAGTGAAGGGCTTCCTGAGACAGTGGTCAGATGAGTATGAAAATATAAACTTTGATGTTTCAGTCCAGAACGATCCAAAGACTTCTACTTGCATGGTCATTCTTCAAATGATCACCAAAGCCACTGCTAAATGTTATTTTGAGTCCGCTACCAGCGTGGCCACCAGTGACATTGTAGAAGGCGTGTTTGATTTGGAAAGGGATACCATCAGCAGTACTGGAGAGCAGGTCCTCACCTTTAACACAAAGGTATAGTACACATACATCTTTCATGAATAACACTGCTGTTGACCTTTTATGAGATATATGATTCTTTGTGTCATGGCATTGCACTGCTTCTTTGCAATTGATATGCTGTACTTTAAGATATCGAACATTTTTCAGTTTGTTTTAATGTGCCTTTTCCCACCAACCAGGGTTCCAAGAAAGTTAGTAAGAACCTCTGTCCTCAAGAGTCTCTGGAGTACCAGCCTCAGAACATTTCCCCTACTGTGTACTTTACAGGTAAGCCCTGCTGTTGTTTAGGCTGCTGCTCAGTCAAGACTGAGACATTATCCCTTTACCATTCCACTAATTCATTTGGAAAGACATTGTACTCCTCTGAGTTGTTACCTATGACATACTGTACTGTGGGCTGGGTGGTAGCCTAGTGGGTTAAGAGGTTGGGCCAGTAACCGATAGGTTGCTGGTTCAGAATCCCTGAGTTCACGAGGCAAAATCTGTCAATGTGCTCTTGAGCAAGGCACTTCATCCTAATTGCTCCTTGTAAGTCTCTCTGGATAACAGTGTCTGATAAATTAGTAAAATGTAAATTGATGGCATGCTGGATGGTCTTTCGTTGCAGAGACGATGACAACATCTCATGGCTCCTTTTCTCCAGAGGGAATTTATGATATCGCATCGTCCTTCCCACTTGAAGAGAAGAGTCGCAAACCCTCCCTTTTCACCAGATTGTCGAGATCCATCACGAAAGGCTTTCCCAGCCCATTCAAATCTTCAAGGAAAACCAAATTAATTAAATAAATTACTCATTATAACAACGAGAGCATTCATTTGTTCAGATGAAAATCTAATCGTATTGGTCACATACGCCGAAAACAACTGTGAGATGCTTTATTTACGAGCCCATTCCCAACAATGCAGAGTTAAAAGAAAATATTTTCTAAATAGTAACACAATAACAAGGCTATATACAAGGAGTACCAGTAGTCAATGTGCATGGGTGGGTGCGGGTATGACACAATACAGTATGTCCATGTAGGTAAGTTTAAAAGTGACTAATGCAGGATCAATGACTGGTAGATAATAAACAATGTGCTGAGCACTGTCCTGGCCAGAGTCAGCAGCTAGTGTGAAAGTTCAGCACAGTGAAAGTGTGGGTAGAGTGTAGTGAAGTGCATCGAGCCAATTCAAGAGAGTCAGTGGAAAACAATTAGGGGTAAAAATACATCAATAACAAAGGGGTTAGCAGTCTAGTGCATGGCCATTTAATTAAGCTGTTCAGCAGTCTAATGGCTTGGGGGTAGAAGCTGTTCAGCAGTCTTGTTGGGGTAGAAGCTGTTCAGCAGTCTAATGACTTGGGGGTAGAAGCTGTTCAGCAGTCTAATGGCTTGGGGGTAGAAGCTGTTCAGCAGTCTAATGGCTTGGGGTAGAAGCTGTTCAGCAGTCTAATGGCTTGGGGGTAGAAGCTGTTCAGCAGTCTAATGGCTTGGGGAGAAGCTGTTCAGCAGTCTGGTGGCTTGGGGGTATTTGCTGTTCAGCAGTCTAATGGCTTGGGGTTTAGTTTATTGGGTAAATATTCTCTTCAACTCTTCTTGAACTGCACTGTTTGTTAAGGGTTTGTAAGTAAAGTATTTCACGGAAAGATCTACACTTGTTGTATTCAGCGCATGTGACAAAGTTTGAGTTGATTTGATTTGACTATGTACCTTCTAAGCATGATGGTTGGCTCATGATTTGTTTGTACTGAAATCTATTCAGGGAGGATAAGGGTATATCATAGGCAGTGATGTAGTGGTAAAAACATTGACTGGTAAATGCTGATTGCCGTTCAGGATTAAAGAAGTAACGCTCCCTCTACTTTCAATGCATCTTCCACAAAAGGTGGGTAAATGCTTGAACAAAATAAAATAAAAAGTGTGTAAACAGCTTTTACATGTGTCCCCCCCCCCACCAAACACTGATTATAGGAGGCTTCTTCTGACAGTATTCACACCTTTCAAAAGAAACCTCCAGAGAAATATTCATATTCACCGTAGCTGTCAGTTAAACTTGGACTAACCTGGCCAAGGCCAAACAGTATATGGCGTTTTCTCTGGGTGTGCGGTCGCAGTGGAGAGGAAAGGCCTCCAGTGAGGTGGTGAGGATCTGGGCGGAGTTTGGTGAGGCAAACACAGGTCTGAGATTGGTGTCTCTGGAAATGGGCGGGAGCGGGACTCTGCTCCTCCATTGGTTGCTGTTCTGATCCCCACTCTCATCCTCCTCACATCCCTTCCCTCCACATCCCCTCTTCTTCCCCCTCTTCTTCTCTCTTTCATCCCTCGTGGCCACAGGGTGGAGCTTCGGTAGTTGAAGAGGTTTATCCTGGGATGCCAGGGCGCGGAGCGGGCAGGATACATGAGATGGGCAGTTGATGGGGATCAAACGTCGAGAGGCTGTGGACATCACCCTGATACCCGCCTTGGCCTCACTCCTCCTGGGCTTGGAGGACATCTTGGGGAGGGTGAAGCCGTCCACCAGGACCGTGTCGCCCACCCTGGTCCTGAACGGAGCCCTGTTGAGGCCCATGCAGTGCCTGGATGCTGCCCTCCTCTGCCCCAGCCTCACCCAGCCCTTTATCTGGAGGTATGTCCGCATGGGCAGGGCCATACCTGGGAGGACCACCACAGAGCACAGCTTGGTGGCCAGGTGATGCACACACTCCCTGTGGCCATACTGGAGGGCGATCCTCAGGGGTCACGACCCTGGGGATCCCGACAGGCAAGGGTCAGAACGCTGCTGGCGATAAAGAGTTTGAGGATGGTGAGCTGGCCGCGCTCGATGGAGGCGACAGCGGGACACTTGGCGACGTCGGGGTGGGCCGTCTGGTGGCACCACTCACGGTAAGGGTGAACCCCCACCGGCTCAATGACACGCACCCCCCTCTCCAGCAGCCAGCCGGCCAGGTCCAGGTGGCCCAGAGAAGCAGCGATGTAGAGTGCCACCCAGAGCTGGAACCTGGAATAATACAGAATCAATGTATTTATAACACGTTTCAAGTTTTTTTTGTCAAGTTCACAAGATACAGTGGGTTATAAAACAGTACAGTAAAATGCTTACTTGCAAGCTCTTTCCCACAATGCAGTAATAAATATCAGGGTAAGAGAAAAACGAAGAAGGAAAAAAACAATAAGCTAATAAGCTACATATAAGCTATATACAGGGTCAGTTGTAAGCTATATACAGGGTCAGTACTATCATTGTAAGCTATATACAGGGTCAGTACCATTATTGTAAGCTATATACAGGGTCAGTACTATCATTGTAAGCTATATACAGGGTCAGTACTATCATTGTAAGCTATATACAGGGTCAGTACCATTATTGTAAGCTATATACAGGGTCAGTACTATCATTGTAAGCTATATACAGGGTCAGTACTATCATTGTAAGCTATATACAGGGTCAGTACTATCATTGTAAGCTATATAAGGTTCAGTACTATCATTGTAAGCTATATACAGTACCATCATTGTAAGTATATAAAGGTTCAGTACTATCATTGTAAGCTATATAAAGTACTATCATTGTAAGTTATAAAGGTTCAGTACCATCATTGTAAGCTATATAAAGGTTCAGTACCATCACTGTTGATAGTAAGTCTATCATACAGTTCAGTGTGTAGATGTGTATTCTGACCTCATCACAGGTCTCTCCCTAGACAGGTGTCGTTGGACGGTCAGTCTGTGTCCCAGGAAGCAGCCTCTGAGGAACTCCGCCCACCCATCCCAGGTGTCCAACCGTAGAGTAGCCCCTGGGAGACAGAGACACATGCAGGTTGTCCTCCTGGTTGCCATGAACCAAGAATGTGTTCCATACAGTCCATTTGTCTCTGTGTTACATCCATAAGGTGTTGAGCCAGAGGACCATTGATCTACTGCACAAGGAAGGCCATACCCAGGTCAATGGCGTAGTCGTGCAGCCGGTTGCAGTCGTAGAGTTGCAGGCCGGTGGGAGAGCTCAGTCTGAAGGAGCTGACGGGAAGCCCACACTGCTGGGACACCAGGGTCATGAGCCTGGCCACAGACGTACTCAGGAGAAACACAGTGCCCAAGACTGAGAGGGTCTCCCCCGTCACGGCACTGAACACACGCACCACCGGCTCCCGCTGAAGTATAAGACCATGGACATACAGTAAATTCACTTGTTTTACATAAATACCTACGTTGTGTTTATACACTGAGTAAACAAAACATTATGAACACCTGTTCTTTCCATGCCAAAGACTGACCAGGTGAATCCAGGTGAAAGCTATGATCCCTTCATGATGTCACTTGTTAAATCCACTTCAGTGTAGATGAAGGGGAGCGGACAGGTTAAAGAAGGATTTTTAAGCCTTGATTGAGGCATGTGCCATTCAGAGGGTGAATGGGCAAGACAAAATATTTAAGTGCTTTGATCCAGGTGACAAGAACTGCAATGGCTGTTTTTTTTTACACATTTCCTGTTTATCATGAATGGTCCACCATAATCTACCAACTGTTGGAAGCATCTCCAGCATCCCTGGCTCAAATTTGTAACAACATTTTCTGGCAATTCATGTGTTTCTGTACTGAGTTTTGTTCTATCATTATTGAACACTAATCTGGGTCTGAAAATTAAATTTGAGGAAACTAATCTGGGTGCAGATTAAATTGAAAACATAATCTAATCTGGGTGAAAATTAAATTGAAGTTTTGTTCTACTAATCTGGGTGCAGATTAAATTGTTAATCTGAAATATTATGAATATGTATTTCAATGAACCCAAAGGGCATCTTCTTCTCCTACTATACAGCCTGCTGTGCTCTACTGTACTCTGCTGTGCTCTACTGTACTATACACCACTGGGTATACAGACTCTTCAGATACTGTTAGGGAACACCAGACTGAGGTCGAGGCGATGACATGGGGAAAAGGTTTGTGACTGTAAGGGTGTTTGGTACAAAAGCAACACTACATCGGGCCACATTTCAGCTCTATCCCAGGTCAACCATACAATACTATAGATTTCCACTCTAGTCAACCAGCAAGAAGGAGAGACTGACAGAAGGTCTAGCTTTGACTATGTCAATGATAGGATGTGTAAGTAAGGAACACAAATAAACATTATTCTGATGGTTAAATATGTACTTCGATACATAACACTCTCCTCTATTAGCAAATCTTCCACAGAACTTTGTGGAACAGAGTGAGTTCTGTCCCTGTCTGGCTCTGGACATGTACCCAGGGACCTCTGTACAACAACACTTCACAATCAGCAAGCAGTGTTCTTACTAACCAATCACTCTACCATAACCATGGTCTCAGTATAAAGCAGTGTTCTTACTAACCAATCACTCTACCATAACCATGGTCTTGGTATAAAGCAGTGTTCTTACTAACCAATCACTCTACCATAACCATGGTCTCAGTATAAAGCAGTGTTCTTACTAACCAATCACTCTACCATAACCATGGTCTCAGTATAAAGCAGTGTTCTTACTAACCAATCACTCTACCATAACCATGGTCTTGGTTGAGCAAGGGCAACATTACTTGCAGTCTCAAGCAGGGTGACCTCAACATACTATATATCACCATACTATATACCACCACACTATACAGTGGGGCAAAAAAGTATTTAGTCAGCCACCAATTGTGCAAGTTCTCCCACTTAAAAAGATGAGAGAGGCCTGTAATTTTCATCATAGGTACACTTCAACTATGACAGACAAAATGATAAAAAAATCCAGAAAAATCACATTGTAGGATTTTTAATGAATTTATTTGCAAATTATGAAAATAAGTATTTGGTCACCTACAAACAAGCAAGATTTCTGGCTCTCACAGACCTGTAACTTCATCTTTAAGATGCTCCTCTGTCCTCCACTCGTTACCTGTATTTATGGCACCTGTTTGAATTAACTAAATCACCTAATCATACTATATAACCACACTATATAACCATATTATATCACCATACTATATATCACCACAATCTATATCACCATAATATATATATAATCATACTATATAATCATACTATATAACCATACTATATAACCATACTATATAACCATACTATACATCAGCACACTATAAATCACCATACCATATATCACCACACTATATCTGAAACACTTTATGTTAATGATAGTATGAAGCTGTTTCAAGCAATAGCCAGCTCACTTTGATATGCATTTTCAAGCACGGGTAGAAACAGCTAGGTGTTCGGCTGGTACCTTCAGCAGGCAGCACTGCTAGGGGTGATGCCAGCGTCTGTCAGGACCCAGCTGTCCCGAAGGATGGCACCAGCATAGCTCAGCTCCAGGAAGTGCCTCACCTGCTTGTCGTCTGACAGTTGCACGTGGAAGTAATCCTGCCAGAGGAAGAAGATTGGAAACACAAGGAGCCGTAATTGAGTGTCCCATACAATCAGAGTGAGAGGGCTCAACACTGATGGAGCCGTAATGGAGGGTGTCCCACACAGACACCCATTATGGAGGGTGTTCCACCCAGACAGATGTCAATGTTTACCATTCAATAATTGTAAAAGTGTCCAATTGTGTACAATTAAGAAATAAGGCCCAAGGAGGTGTGGTATATGGCCAATATACCACAGCCAAGGGCTGCTGTTCTTAGGCACAACGCAGCGAGGAGGTATATTGGCCATATACCACAAACCCCCAAGGTGACTTCTTTCTTTTTTTCCAATTTAGTGGTATCCAATTGGTAGTTACAGTCTTGTCCCATTGCTACAACTCCCATATGGACTTGGGAGAGGCGAGAGCCAAGAGCCGTGCGTTCTCCGAAACACAACCCAGCCAAGCCAAACCACACTGCTTCACGACACCACTAGTAACCGAAAGGTTGCAAGTTCAAATCCCTGAACTGACAAGGTACAAATCTGTCATTCTGCCCCTGAACAGGCAGTTAACCCACTGTTCCTAGGCCTTTATTGAAAATAAGAATTTGTTCTTAACTGACTTGCCTTGCAAAATAAAAATTTGAAGCAGAGCTTAATTTGTAAATTGGGAGGTGCCAGAACAAAGAGTGAGTGCTAGAGGGGGGGTTCTGTGGTACCAGAACTCATGAGAAAAAAGATCACCTATTATAATAGAGCATTGATTGGGTAGAGCCACTTATAGAAGGTGCACATGGAACAGATGCATATGTACTCTCCATGCGTTGTGTTTTCTCAATATAAATCACTTCGGCCAGTGGTCCCAGTTGAGCATTTATTTCTGTTGTTAAATGGGAAACAGCACGTTAGTTGTGCAGGGCTTAACGGTATTGATGGCTGTCGATGGCAAAATCTGTAGCATGAAGACAACTGTGTTAGCAGTGGCTTATGTGACCATTACATCGGTGTATGCTAGCTAACACACTTATTTACAGCAATCATATGCCAAAGCACATCCCAAAACGCCCGTCAATCACCAACAGGTACCATATACCCACACATGTATAAATCAGTAACGTACAGCAAACGTGTACACATTGTAAAATAGAAAACAGTATTCATAACCTGACCTACCCTTTGCATCACATTTTCATACTGGTGAGACCTGACGTTCGCGATCTACCCCTATCTGCAAGCGGGGCCAATCACAACACACCTTATTGTCATCAGAGTTGAACTAACCAATAACAATGCTTGAACATTAAATACACATTTCTTTAGAAACATAACCAACCAAACGACCTTGGCAAGTGGAAACATAACCAACCCTGTTACACAAATGGGAACAGTTTTACCCAATGATGCGCAGCTAGCTGGAGATTGTAGGGTCCGGGAAATCTCTGTTGGCCTTTTTGTAAAACCGCATTGGGAGTTGAAATATTTTGGTAGTCTACATAATTTTTTCCCTCGATAATAAAAGCTATTGGTCCTCTGTAGCTAAATTATAGGGCTTCTAGCTAAATTATAGGGCTTCTCATACGTAGGCTATTATGAATGATATAATTTATTTCTGAACAGACAGCAGTAATTCCGTAACTTTAGAAAATTCCTCCAGAACCCTTCATGCAGCTATGATTCTATAAGGAAACAAATGATGAAGTGCAACTCTGGAGAGATGAGGGGGCAGGATAATTGACGAAGAGGCAACTCGAATGAACTTTGATCGCTTTTATTATAATTGTTACATAGCAAAAAGTGAAAATTATTTTTCATGGCAGGAGAGAGTACCGGATTCGGCCAAATAGGTTCCGGAACAAAGCAGTCCAGAACGGAAAGGTGCCGGATCCTGTTCTGGCTCAAATTAAGCACTGATTTGAAGTACCAAGGCCTCTACCTGCTGAGTATAAAGATTATTAAACTCGATTCAGTGGGCTTGTCATTCACAGTACTGATGAAAAATCAAGTATATTTTATCTAAATGTGGATATACGAGGACATCTAGTGGTCACCGGATTTTTTAAAAATCCATGCAAGCCATCTTTGCACAAGCATGCAATGCCAAATATTTGACGCAGGTATTTATTTTCAACATGTATTGTCATTGACTGGAACAAAATATAATTGTATGAGCTATGCCTCTGTGTCCCGGCGTTGTTGTACCCCTCTATCTGGCTTGGTGGGGCGATCTCGTTCTGCATGCCTGCTTCACTTATATTCAATGTGTCGCCATGCATTTGTGCATGCAAGCTGTTAACGGTCATATCCGTCTTGCTAAATTTAACTAGCTCATCAACCAGTATTTTATTTGCTTTTTCTGCACGATAACACTTATTAAAGCCTTGAAACTCATGGGGACCTCACTGTTACCACGGGTCATCGAGCTAGCCCTTATTTGGCAGCAGGGTTGCATCGGTTTCCACTGGATGTGACAGCTTGTTAGGCTGGCTAGCTAGGTAGCTAATTCGCTAATGCGAACTATTTATCACGTAGCAGCATATGCTGACTAGCATCGCTAGCAACTAGCTAACATGGATAAAGGCTTAGTCGTGGGTCCACAAAATCAAACAAATGGTACTGAACTGATGACAAAATCATGTTTCGAAAATGTAGTAGCTATTTATGTTGTTGTTGTTTAATGACATTGCGAATATAATAATTTTTGACATTTAACTACCGGTATGTATCTAATCCGGTTTCAGCATGAGAAAAGTATTAATCGCAAATTCCAGCATTAACGGATACCGGGAAATAGAAATAAGACAACCGGTCACGAATGCGGAGCCACGCCCTAAAATAACATGTGACCACAAGGCGTTTGTGACACATTCATGCGTTCCAATTTGTCATAATTGTCTGTAGGTTCTAAATTGCTTATGAGCTTGGCTTCCCTTCAGAAAGTAGCTGATTCCTTGTACTTTACAGCTGTATTTTCCTACAGTTAATAATAACACAAGCAACAAAACAGATTTCATTCCTTAAAATGATTTTACCAGATGGAAGAAAATAATAAGGTAGGCCTAAACTGTAATAAGATATACCTTAAAGACTGCTTGTGTTTAATCCTGAATCCAGTTGCCCCTCTTGTACTGGGATAAAACAATAGGCAAGCCATGAACCTTATGGAGGAGTGCATGTGTCTTGCAGACACACCTGGGTTCTAGACTGGCTGAGGTAAACATTTTAGGAAAGCCTGGGTTTTTAAATCCTGGTGAAAGCAGATATGACAAGGTTTGTCAATGTCATGTTGCCCTTCTATTTAGATGAAACTAGCGAAAAGGATAATTTTTCTTCTCTTAATCCACATTTTCTAGCAAAAAAACATGTTCATGCTTTAGGGCTGGTGGCTCCATACATATTGGTCAAATGTAAAGTGTGTGTGTGTGTGTGGGGGGGGGGGTCGTGGATAAGATGGGGTATAGGCCTAACTGTTGTTTTGAGGGTGAAATTTCAACCACAGGATGATGTCATCATTGTAAACTAAATTCAGCATAGCCAAACATTATAATACACTTTCAGATTTTCAAATAACAATAGGCAGCACCTCAGCCCGGGATCGAACCCCATCCAGGGTTTTAACGACACCCAGCCCTGCTTAGCTTTAATATGTCACTAACTACTACCAATATGCTATTGTGAGAATTATTATTGAGAGATCTCTTAATAACAAAATATATTCAGTGTTAATATCGAAGTCATTCTAAGGGGTAGGTTTGACAAAGCAAATGAGTGAGTGAGTCTTTGACATGAAGACAGTGGTTAGATTCTGCCATTGGGACTGCTCTGATGTTTCCATTCTCTCCTGGTTATGACCATAGAGCCTTGTCCCAGTCTCGAGACCTGCCTGTCTGTGTGGTGGATGACCACCTGACCTCTGAAGCTGTCAATGAGATGGTAAGTTGACCTTGTCATTTCATATTACAACATTAATCCAATAAAAAGTTATAGTGATGCTATCATTGGCAATGTTGACGTACCACAACCATCTCTGTTGTGTTGCAGTTGTTTAAATTTGTCCAACGTTACCAATGCTCCTCCACTCTCTAACGGTTCATAAGTTCTTTCAGTATGATATTTGTCGTATATTAAGTTTGATATTAAGTTTGATTATTTGCAATATAATTACATTTCTACCAGGAGCAGAGCAATTCTACCAGGAGCAGAGCAACCTCAGTGATGGAAACCACAGAAGAGGGGAAGCTCAACAATGTGGAACATCAGACACTTATGGACTTCCTTCAAAACCTAACTGAGAAGTATATTCTGTTTTCTTTGGTACTATCACACCTTCAAGGAAATAGGATCAAATTAGAAACGGATCAATCAGAAAAAATTATTCAGTGCTAGAAAAGTTGTCACATTTTGCAATTTTGCCAAAACAACTGACACAAAGCAAGTATAACTTCACGATCAGGCAAATAATTAAATAAAAACTATTCTGCCACGCATCCTGATATGACAACATTTATAACAATATTGTTTTCAGGCAATGGAGGGGGATTCGTGAGGGCATGTTTGACCCGGTAAGATCATGTTACTGACAATTTAATTAGATTACCATGAAAACTCTTCCTAATGTTTAACCTTGTTCATAAGCTTTTGAAAGACGCACTATGCAACATTTTAAAACACTTCTTCTGTTTCTGGAATACAGCTGACAAAACAACAGCTTGCCGGCTTGTGTCTGAGGATTGTCCAGTTTTTATCGGACAAGCTGATGCAGATCATCATCCCAGGTCTTTACGAACTACTGGGCATCCAAGATGCTGCCTCCTCTCCATTGTCACAGAGATCTCTCACAGCGTCACTCACCAGTCTGTTAGACGATAAGACTAACACCAAGTCCCGCGTGAGATTTACTGAGGCTGGTGTACCTAAGAGGCCAGGCAGTCGAAAGTCTTACAATAGCTTTCGCATCCCGACTCCCTACCCTTCCTCCAACTGTATGGAGCAGGAAGAGGAAGAAGAGCAGGAATCACAACTTAAGTTCAAGGAGATTTACCTGACTAAGGGCAGTGGAAGCTACCTGCCCAAGGGGGCCATGAGGTATGTTCTTAAAGGGAAATTTAACAACTTCATATTCATCTCCAGCATCACCATATGTGAAAATTACACATTTCCATGCTTTGTAGTAAAAAAAAATATAGAGGGACGTAACTGTTTCCAATAGTGCTGAGAAATTAGTGCTTTTTAAGGTTGGTTTGGTTTCGATTCAAATATTTAAAAAATAATCACGGTTTTGGATTTCAATACTTTTTTTAGACATTGAATGCACTTTGGATTATGTGTGTTGAATGCTGTAACAACACATAATAAAACAATGAATTAAAGTCCCATGATGGTAGTGACTGTCCATTACTGTTTATGACTTATCAACCATCATTTACTTTCTCATATAAAATATTTATTTGATGACTTTATTATTTCATTCCAAGTCATCAACTCATCTCTATAGAGCTGCTGCTTATCCTGTCTGACAAAATCACTATTTTAGTAGTTCTTCTAAGTAAATAAGACCTACTTTTATGACCGCTGAACACCAACTGTCAATCACTTAGATCATGTATTTCCAGGTAGAGAATCCTCGCAACGCAACTACTTTTTATCTCTCTCATGCATTCTCTCGTCTCTCCGTCTCAGTCAATGAGGTTTCCGTATCTGCTCCATACAGAGTGGACAAGTAAGGGCGTGCAATGGATTATGGAATTAATTGCCATATTTTCTGTGCTAAACTATGTAGAATATTGGCCTGTTGGAAACTACAACTCCCTACTAAATTGCATAGTTCGTGCTTGATCTAATTTATCTCTACAGAAACTGAGCATCGAGCTCACAGAAGAAAAAAAATAACTATATTGAATTCAAATAATTGAGCCGACGTCAGTCAATTAGTTGTTTAAAAAATGAAAAATAACAAAAATGTTGATTAAATGCTCAGCTCTAGATTCTAATGACATCATCAGTGTGCATCGTGTGATTTTAACCAATTATGAGTAGGCATTGCCTACTAATTGGTTGATGATGTCATAGAAAACACTTATCTTCCTCTTTCTTTTTTACTACAAAACATAGAAATGCCCGTTTTTCACATATGCTGATGTTGGGGTGGTGCTGGAGATGATGAATATGAAGTTGAAACATTTAGAAATTTCCCTTTAACATTTCTTCAAACTGCCTTGTATTTATGATTGTCCTTGAAGTTATTAGAAGTTACAGTATTTGAAGTTTATAGTAATTTGGATTTTTGTAGAGGATAGATATTGCCAGGATAGATGTATATCTACAGGCCAGTTTCAATACAAATAACTTATACAAAATACATTTTATTGGGCTTTAGAAATTAAGCAGTTAAGCTGACATCACACTAAGGTTTTTTCTCAGAGAAACAGCAGCGTTTTCCTCATTGTTTTCAATGGTGCAGATGTATTTGACACACTGAATGTGCATCACAGCCTTACATATTATTTGTTTGACTTTGATGATTTCTGTTGGTTTTTTTCCAAGGACTCTAACCTCTCTGTCTGATGTGCAGAAGAAAACAACCAACTCTGACTCGCTACAAGTCCTCTTAGGTGTCTCAGAGGACACCCTCGTCACCTGTGTGCAGGACAGCCTGCAAGGATCTCTCTCCAAACTTGCATGCATGTCCAATTCTCCATCTGGAAGTGCAGGCTCTATGATGCTAACCCCTGCTGTAATGGCAGAAGTGATTAAAGATGTCAAGTCGGCCTTATCAGTGGTCGTTAAGAGTGCCTCCGCAAGTCAAACCTCTCTAGTGACACCGGTAAGGGGAGACTCACAGACCAAGGTGACTGAGAGCATGGTGAGAGAGCTGGCTGCTAAACTTGAAAAAGTTGACCAAGAGAGCAAGAGTCTAACAGGGCAAGTCATGACCACCATCTCTGACACAATGGTGGCTTTTGTTGACGAGAACAAACAGAATTTGCTGAAAGATCTGAAGGACAAGATCACGTTTTTGGCATCGCATGTTGGCTTCATTGAGGATCTTGATGCCCTGATAAGAAAATATGAGAGCAGCTACAATATTGGTGAATCTGGTTCCTCCTGCACGCTCACATCTAAGAGCATCCAAAAACTCTCCAGCCTGGAGTTTCAAACATCAGCAATACAAGCAGTGAGTGGAGTTCTTGCCAAAAAAGTCAGTAGTTTGAGCTTTCCAAGTTCAGTCGTTCAGTCTGAGTTAACAGGTGCTGTATCAGGTCAAACATTGTCTGCCATTGTAAAGACAGAATCAATTCACCCAGTGGGCTCAGCAGCGTCAGTAGTTGTTAAGACTTTCGTGTCAGATATGAAGTCCTTAGCTGAATCTGAAGAGAGTCCCCAACAGAAGAGTGCCTGGTCTGCTGCTGTTCACATTTACCACAGCATCCAAAACAACTTGAAAGATTATTTCGGCAAGCTTCAGCGATGTGCCTTAAAGAGTATTGTCACATCTGATGACAACATCACAAATGCTGAGTTTAAGGAGACAGGTCCACTTCCTTGCTTAGACATGAAATATAGGCCCAGTAAGAGTGAGCCTCAGTTGCCTGAGTCCACTGGTGAAGTTACTTTACAAAGAGGCCTAAGTGAGAGCTCAAAACTTCTTTGGGCACAAACTGAGTCAGAAGAAAGCAAGCTCCTTCTGACAACTTGCACCAAAGATGTCATCTCAGAGCTTCTGGTCTTGTACAACACTGAGATGTCAAAGGAGGACCCCTGTACACTGTTGGAGAAAAAGGATCAGACTTCTCTATTGAGATACAACAATTTGTAGAGGGTGTTCTGGTTCAGCTTGGGGATATCTCCCATTCCAGGGCCTCATCACCAATAGTATATGAGCTCCCCTGTCAAATTGAGGACAGCAGAAGTAAGGCCACAGCTTCTTTGACCAGTCTGTTAGATTGCATGAAAAAAATCTCAAGTGAGGAATTTAAGAGAAATGCCACTCAAGCAGTGAGTGAGTTCCTAGTTAAAAAGTCCACCAGTAGCTTAACTAGTGCAAAGCCTGCTTATTCTGTAGCATCCAGGTCTTGTTCCATTCAAAACCAGTACACATGGTCAAAGGATATTTGTGCGGATTCTGCTGCCTTTGGCATCATTGACACATTTGTGGAAGACCTGCAGAGCTCGGCGCAACCTGCAGAAGTAGAGGAGAGAGAACCTGACCTCCAGGAAAATGCACAAAAGCTACAGAGCAGGATCTGGTCTGCTATCACTAGTTTATATGACAATATTAAGAAGACATTAAAGGACTTCATCATTCACCAGCGGAGGTCAGACATGCTGAGCAGAATGTCTAGTCATATACCCACAGAGGACTCTGGACATCTTGGCACTAAGGAGCACATATGTTTGGCAAGCCAGGACTTGAGGCAAGCTAGTAAGAGTGTTCCTCACTTGCACAGTTTGAACCTTGAAGTGGCTCTACACAGGGCTGTCAGCGAGAGTTCAAAACTTCTCTGGACTGAAACAGACGAGGCTCTACTGAACAATAGTACCAAAGAGGTCATTTCAGCAATCTTGACCTCATGCGAGTATCAGACATCAAATGCACCTTGCTTCTCCACAGTAGGAAAGAAAATATCTGATATGTCCCTTGAGGTCAACATGTTGGTAGGTGGTGTTCTGTCTCAGCTGAAGGACATCTCCTTGTCAAGGTCCCCAACACCATGTGAAGACATGTTTGAACGTCTCCAAAGTTCTTTTGAGCGAACCTCTCCAGTAAGTCTAGATTGCAGCACGGCTGCCTCCAAAGGCATTGCATCTTCCCACAGTCATTCAACAAAGAGCCTCCAAAAACTTTCTAGTCATGAGTTCCAAACCAAAGCTGAGAAAGGAGTGAGTGAGGTCCTCTCTAGATCATTTAACATTGTGGAGGAAGGTACAACAGATAAGTACCTTCAGTCTGTATCTACATCCATCACATCTACTGATATTATACAAACCATGGTGAAAGACCAGCAGGAGCTCACCCAGACCACCCAATCATCTGACATGGTATCTGGAACCTCCCTGCTCACCACTGGACAGGTTTCTGAGAAAAGGATCTGGTCTGTTGCTCGTAACATCTACTACAGTCTGCAAAGTAAGATTACGGAGTTTCTCAGAAAAGACCTTCAAAGATCAGACACAACACTTGGTTCAATCCAAATCTTTACATATCAAAGCAGTCCTGATTCACAAAGAGCAAGTCTCGGCCATCTTGAGGTCAACCAGAGCAGTGTTACACCTGGTGGAAACGATGCCTGTGTGGACATTCCGCACAAATTACTACCTAAAACCACTGAGCTCTCAGGATCCATGCTGGAGGATATTGACACGATCCGTTGTAGGAGTGCTGACAGCCAAAATACAAGAAATACCTCTTCTTCACGCTCCTCCATCTCTCAAACACCTATTTCAAAATTAAGGCAGTCGAAATGGCACTTTGCCTTACCCGGGACTCCCATCCCCACAGAGTTTCCTGCTCAGATTGACTTTCCCATTGTTAGAAACACAATCATTGAGGACTTCTTTCACACAGAGGACTTACTTCCTGTAACCTTTGTGGACAAAGTCAGGCAAGCTGCTGGGGTGGTAGTGGACATTATGGTGGAAAGTGTTGAGAACACACAGGAAGATGGACAGGGTGCTTCACATCTTGACGACCTCCGATCTGCTGTTAGGAAATTGAGAAAATCATTTCCACTTGGACCATCCACATTTTCAGCCATGAATTGGTGGATAAAGTGATAGCCCTTCAGGACAGCCACAGCACTCCACAGGTCTTAACATTGGAAGCAGCCAAAAGTGCTTCAGACTCCATTCTTTCAAGGCTGAAATGGGGAAAGGAACAATGTGCCATATCCAAGGAGCTCTCCTCTCAGCTTCTCCAGATATTTGCTGAAGAGACAGTGAAGGGCTTCCTGAGACAGTGGTCAGATGAGTATGAAAATATAAACTTTGATGTTTCAGTCCAGAACGATCCAAAGACTTCTACTTGCATGGTCATTCTTCAAATGATCACCAAAGCCACTGCTAAATGTTATTTTGAGTCCGCTACCAGCGTGGCCACCAGTGACATTGTAGAAGGCGTGTTTGATTTGGAAAGGGATACCATCAGCAGTACTGGAGAGCAGGTCCTCACCTTTAACACAAAGGTATAGTACACATACATCTTTCATGAATAACACTGCTGTTGACCTTTTATGAGATATATGATTCTTTGTGTCATGGCATTGCACTGCTTCTTTACAATTGATATGCTGTACTTTAAGATATTGAACATTTTTCAGTTTGTTTTAATGTGCCTTTTCCCACCAACCAGGGTTCCAAGAAAGTTAGTAAGAACCTCTGTCCTCAAGAGTCTCTGGAGTACCAGCCTCAGAACATTTCCCCTACTGTGTACTTTACAGGTAAGCCCTGCTGTTGTTTAGGCTGCTGCTCAGTCAAGACTGAGACATTATCCCTTTACCATTCCACTAATTCATTTGGAAAGACATTGTACTCCTCTGAGTTGTTACCTATGACATACTGTACTGTGGGCTGGGTGGTAGCCTAGTGGGTTAAGAGGTTGGGCCAGTAACCGATAGGTTGCTGGGTCAGAATCCCTGAGTTCACGAGGCAAAATCTGTCAATGTGCTCTTGAGCAAGGCACTTAATCCTAATTGCTCCTTGTAAGTCTCTCTGGATAAGAGTGTCTGATAAATGAGTAAAAATGTAAATTGATGGCATGCTGGATGGTATTTCGTTGCAGAGACGATGACAACATCTCATGGCTCTTTTTCTCCAGAGGGAATTTATGATATCGCATCGTCCTTCCCACTTGAAGAGAAGAGTCGCAAACCCTCCCTTTTCACCAGATTGTCAAGAGCCATCAAGAAAGTCTTTCCCAGCCCATTCAAATCTTCAAGGAAAACCAAATTATTTAATTAAATTCCTCATTATAACAACGAGAGCATTCATTTGTTCAGATGAAAATCTAATCTAATTGTGAGGTGAGATCTGTCAGGTGTTTGAGAGTCTGACGTCATTTCCGGTCACAACTTGCAGACTTGTTTTCGAGCTGCTGTGCGTTTTGTTGCCAACCTATTTTGCTACCTGACAACTTTACGGTTTTTACTTTTTAATTACCGTTTATATTTTTGTTTTTTTTCCTCAACTTTTTCACTCCGGACGCTTTATCTGGACACGATTCGTCAGGACCTCCAACAGCCGAAGCTAAGTAGTAACATTAACATGATTCCTTCTAATTGCAGTCGCTGTACTCGCCTTACTGCGAGGATAGCTGTGCTACAAGCCCAGCTTCAGACGCAATCGTTAGGCAGGGTAATTTCAGTGTAGGAAAGGATGAAACAGCGTCTGTGCCACCAGTAAGTACAGATAGTAGTATAAATCCCCTGGCACAGTCCCCGCAGCCGGACAACTTTCTCACGGTTTCTGGAAGGAAATGCTGTGTCGCTCATTCAGCCGACAGAAACTTTCAACCGGTTTTCCCCATTAAGCAGCGAGTCGGAGTCAGAGGCCGAGTCTTCTCTGGTCTCTACTCCTCCCGTTACGGGGCCTGAGACGCCGAAGCTTCCCACCATTAGCTCTGACAAATTGAAAACTCTAGTCATTGGCGACTCCATTACCCGCAGTATTAGACTTAAAACTAATCATCCAGCGATCATACACTGTTTACCAGGGGGCAAGGCTACCAACGTTAAGGCTAATCTGAAGATGGTGCTGGCTGAGGCTAAAACTGGTGAGTGTAGAGAGTATAGAGAGATTGTTATCCACGTCGGCACCAACGATGTTAGGATGAAACAGTCAGATCACCAAGCGCAACATAGCTTCTGCGTGTAAATCAGCTAGAAAGATGTCGGCATCAAGTAATTGTCTCTGGCCCCCTCCCAGTTAGGGGGAGTGATGAGCTCTACAGCAGAGTCTCACAACTCAATCGCTGGTTGAAAACTTTTCTGCCCCTCCCAAAAGATAGAATTTGTAGATAATTGGCCCTCTTTCTGGGACTCACCCACAAACAGGACCAAGCCTGACCTGCTGAGGAGTGACTGACTCCATCCTAGCTGGAGGGGTGCTCTCATCTTATCTACCAACAACAACTCCTCTAGCTCCACAATGAAATAGGGTGCAGGCCAGGCAGCAGGCTGTTTGCCAGCCTGCCAGCATAGTGGAGTCTGCCACTAGCACAGTCAGTGTAGTCAGCTCAGCTATCACCATTGAGACCGTGTCTGTGCCTCGACCTAGGTTGGTTAAAACTAAACATGGCGGTGTTCGCCTTAGCAATCTCACTAGGATAAAGACCACCTCCATTCCTGTCATTATTGAAAGAGATCATGATACCTCACATCTCAAAATAGGGCTACATAATGTTAGATCCCTTACTTCAAAGGCAATTATAGTCAATGAACTAATCACTGATCATAATCTTGATGTGATTGACCTGACTGAAACATGGCTTAAGCCTGATGAATTTACTGTGTTAAATGAGGCCTCACCTCCTGGCTACACTCGTGACCATATCCCCCGTGCATCCTGCAAAGGCGGAGGTGTTGCTAACATTTACGATAGCAAATCTCAATTTACAAAAAACAAAATGACGTTTTCATCTTTTGAGCTTCTCGTCATGAAATCTATGCAGCCTACTCAATCACTTTTTATAGCTACTGTTTACAGGCCTCCTGGGCCATATACAGCGTTCCTCACTGAGTTCCCTGAATTCCTATCGGACCTTGTAGTCATAGCAGATAATATTCTAATCTTTGGTGACTTTAATATTCACATGGAAAAGTCCACAGACCCACTCCAAAAGGCTTTCGGAGCCATCATCGACTCAGTGGGTTTTGTCCAACATGTCTCTGGACCCGCTCACTGTCACAGTCATACGCTGGACCTAGTTTTGTCCCATGGAATAAATGTTGTGGATCTTAATGTTTTTCCTCATAATACTGGACTATCGGACCACCATTTTATTATGTTTGCAATTGCAACAAATAATCTGCTCAGACCCCAACCAAGGAACATCAAAAGTCGTGCTATAAATTCACAGACAACACAAAGATTCCTTGATGTCCTTCCAGATTCCCTCTGTCTACCCAAGGACGCCAGAGGACAAAAATCAGTTAACCACCTAACTGAGGAACTCAATTTAACCTTGCGCAATACCCTAGATGCAGTTGCACCCCTAAAAACTAAACATTTCTCATAAGAAACTAGCTCCCTGGTACACAGAAAATACCCGAGCTCTGAAGCAAGCTTCCAGAAAATTGGAACGGAAATGGCGCCACACCAAACTGGAAGTCTTCCGACGAGCTTGGAAAGACAGTACCGTGCAGTACCGAAGAGCCCTTACTGCTGCTCGATCATCCTATTTTTCTAACTTAATTGAGGAAAATAAGAACAATCCGAAATTCCTTTTTGATACTGTCGCAAAGCTAACTAAAAAGCAGCATTCCCCAAGAGAGGATGACTTTCACTTTAGCAGTGATAAATTCATGAACTTCTTTGAGGAAAAGATTATGATTATTCGAAAGCAAATTACGGACTCCTCTTTAAATCTGCGTATTCCTTCAAAGCTCAGTTGTCCTGAGTCTGCACAACTCTGCCAGGTCCAAGGATCAAGAGAGACGCTCAAGTGTTTTAGTACTATATCTCTTGACACAATGATGAAAATAATCATGGCCTCTAAACCTTCAAGCTGCATACTGGACCCTATTCCAACTAAACTACTGAAAGAGCTGCTTCCTGTGCTTGGCCCTCCTATGTTGAACATAATAAACTGCTCTCTTTCCACCGGATGTGTACCAAACTCACTAAAAGTGGCAGTAATAAAGCCTCTCTTGAAAAAGCCAAACCTTGACCCAGAAAATATAAAAAACTATCGGCCTATATCGAATCTTCCATTCCTCTCAAAAATTTTAGAAAAGGCTGTTGCGCAGCAACTCACTGCCTTCCTGAAGACAAACAATGTATACGAAATGCTTCAGTCTGGTTTTAGACCCCATCATAGCACTGAGACGGCACTTGTGAAGGTGGTAAATGACATCTTAATAGCATCGGACCGAGTCTCTGCATCTGTCCTCGTGCTCCTAGACCTTAGTGCTACTTTTGATACCATCGATCACCACATTCTTTTGGAGAGATTGGAAACCAAAATTGGTCTACACGGACAAGTTCTGGCCTGGTTTAGATCTTATCTGTCGGAAAGATACAGTGCCTTGCGAAAGTATTCGCCCCCCTTGAACTTTGCGACCTTTTGCCACATTTCAGGCTTCAAACATGAAGATATAAAACTGTATTTGTGAAGAATAAACAACAAGTGGGACACAATCATGAAGTGGAACGACATTTATTGGATATTTCAAACTTTTTTAACAAATCAAAAACTGAAAAATTGGCCGTGCAAAATTATTCAGCCCCCTTAAGTTAATACTTTGTAGCGCCACCTTTTGCTGCGATTACAGCTGTAAGTCGCTTGGGGTATGTCTCTATCAGTTTTGCACATCGAGAGACTGAAATTTTTTCCATTCCTCCTTGCAAAACAGCTCGAGCTCAGTGAGGTTGGATGGAGAGCATTTGTGAACAGCAGTTTTCAGTTCTTTCCACAGATTCTCGATTGGATTCAGGTCTGGACTTTGACTTGGCCATTCTAACACCTGGATATGTTTATTTTTGAACCATTCCATTGTAGATTTTGCTTTATGTTTTGTATCATTGTCTTGTTGGAAGACAAATCTCCGTCCCAGTCTTAGGTCTTTTGCAGACTCCATCAGGTTTTCTTCCAGAATGGTCCTGTATTTGGCTCCATCCATCTTCCCATCAATTTGTAAGTCGCTCTGGATAAGAGCGTCTGCTAAATGACTTAAATGTAAATGTAAATGTAATTTTAACCATCTTCCCTGCCCCTGCTGAAGAAAAGCAGGCCCAAACCATGATGCTGCCACCACCATGTTTGACAGTGGGGATGGTGTGGTCAGGGTGATGAGCTGTGTTGCTTTTACGCCAAACATAACGTTTTGCATTGTTGCCAAAAAGTTCAATTTTGGTTTCATCTGACCAGAGCACCTTCTTCCACATGTTTGGTGTGTCTCCCAGGTGGCTTGTGGCAAACTTTAAACAACACTTTTTATGGATATCTTTAAGAAATGGCTTTCTTCTTGCCACTCTTCCATAAAGGCCAGATTTGTGCAATATACGACTGATTGTTGTCCTATGGACAGAGTCTCCCACCTCAGCTGTAGATCTCTGCAGTTCATCCAGAGTGATCATGAGCCTCTTGGCTGCATCTCTGATCAGTCTTCTCCTTGTATGAGCTGAAAGTTTAGAGGGACGGCCAGGTCTTGTTAGATTTGCAGTGGTCTGATACTCCTTCCATTTCAATATTATCGCTTGCACAGTGCTCCTTGGGATGTTTAAAGCTTGGGAAATATTTTTGTATCCAAATCCGGCTTTAAACTTCTTCACAACAGTATCTCGGACCTGCCTGGTGTGTTCCTTGTTCTTCATGATGCTCTCTGCGCTTTTAACGGACGTCTGAGACTATCACAGTGCAGGTGCATTTATACGGAGACTTGATTACACACAGGTGGATTGTATTTATCATCATTAGTCATTTAGGTCAACATTGGATCATTCAGAGATCCTCACTGAACTTCTGGAGAGAGTTTGCTGCACTGAAAGTAAAGGGGCTGAATAATTTTGCACGCCCAATTTTTCAGTTTTTGATTTGTTAAAAAAGTTTGAAATATCCAATAAACGCGTTCCACTTCATGATTGTGTCCCACTTGTTGTTGATTCTTCACAAAAAAATACAGTTTTATATCTTTATGTTTGAAGCCTGAAATGTGGCAAAAGGTCGCAAAGTTCAAGGGGGCCGAATACTTTCGCAAGGCACTGTAACCATACTATATCACCATACTATATATTACCACACTCTATATCACCATAATATATATAATCATACTATATAACCATACTATTTAACCATACTATATATCACCATACTATATATTACCATACTATATATCACCATAATATATATAATCATACTATATAACCATACTATATAACCATACTATATATTACCATACTATATATCACCATAATATATATAATCATACTATATAACCACACTATATAACCATACTATATCACCATACTATATATTACCATACTATATATCACCATAATATATATAATCATACTATATAACCATACTATTTAACCATACTATATATCACCATACTATATATTACCATACTATATATCACCATAATATATATAATCATACTATATAACCATACTATATAATCATACTATATCACCATACTATATATTACCACACTCTATATCACCATAATATATATAATCATACTATATAACCATACTATTTAACCATACTATATAACCATACTATTTAACCATACTATATATCACCACACTATATATCACCATACTATATAACCATACTATATATCACCATACTATATATCACCACACTATATATCACCATACTATATAACCATACTATATAACACCATACTATATATCACCATGCTATATCTGAAACACTTTATGGTCATGATAGTTTGAAGCTATTTCAAGCAATAGCCAGCTCACTTTGATATGCATTTTCAAGCACGGGTAGAAACAGCGAGGTGTTCGGCAGGTACCTTCAGCAGTCAGCAGATGGCACTGCTAGGGGTGATGCCAACGTCTGTCAGGACCCAGCTGTCCCGAAGGATGGCACCAGCATAGCTCAGCTCCAGGAAGTGCCTCACCTGCTTGTCGTCTGACAGTTGCACGTGGAAGTAATCCTGCCAGAGGAAGAAGATTGGAAACACAAGGAGCCGTAATTGAGTGTCCCATACAATCAGAGTGAGAGGGCTCAACACTGATGGAGCCGTAATGGAGGGTGTCCCACACAGACACCCATTATGGAGGGTGTTCCACCCAGACAGATGTCAATGTTTACCATACAATAATTGTAAAACTGTCCAATTGTGTACAATTAAGAAATAAGGCCCAAGGAGGTGTGGTATATGGCCAATATACCACGGCAAAGGGCTGTTCTTAGGCACAACGCAACGCGGAGGTATATTGGCCATATACCACAAACCCCCACGGTGACCTTTTTTTCAATTTAGTGGTATCCAATTGGTAGTTACAGTCTTGTCCCATTGCAACAACTCCCATATGTACTTGGGTGCACACATATAGAAGTTGCACACATGGGGAACATTTTCAGTAGCCTCGGGTCCGGGAAAGTGTTGGCCTTTTTAAAACCGCATTTCGTGCAATTCTACATAATTTTACATGACTGGAGACTTTGGCATCATCTTTTTTTAATCCGCACAAATGATCGAAATGGCAGGCTACTTTGACACTGACAAACTTAGTATCTGAGATCAATAAAAACGACCTTGTCTTGAATCCATCAATAGCCTATAGGCCTAGGTTTGTGAAGAAACATATAGTAGGCTACAACATGAGGAGGAAATTCGTCCTAAAAATGCTTTCCAGTTTCACTGACTCACCCAATGATGCGCAGCTCACTGGCTGGAGATTGTCGATGCGCTCGTGTCAAAAGCCTATCTCTCCCTCTCTGTTTTGTAAAACAATGTTTGGGAGTTGATCAAATATTTTGGTAGTCTACAGCATAGTCTTATCTTTTCAGCAAGAGTCATTGCTTTTCAACCTGTGTTTTCCCTCGATTGTATATGAAATATTGCAAAAGGACTGTTTTGTCTGCGTGCTGTTTTTTCACTGACAGATTTGCCTCGCGTTCCCGACTGTAGGCTATTCTTTGTTATTGGGCTACAATCCGCAGCTCGGCTATTTAAAAAAAGAAGCTATTGGTCCTCTGTAGCTAAATTAGAGGGTTGCTCATGACGTATTAGGCTATTCTGAATGATTTAATTTATTTCTGAACATACAGCAGTAATTCCGTAACTTTAGAAAATTCCTCCAGAACCCTTCATGCAGCTATGATTCTATAAGGAAACAAATGATGAAGTGCAACTCTGGAGAGATGAGGGGGCAGGATAATTGACGAAGAGGCAACTCGAATGAACTTTGATCGTTTTTATTATAATTGTTACATTGCAAAAAGTGAAAATTATTTTTCATGGCACGAGAGGTACCGGATTCGGCCAAATAGGTTCCGGAACAAAACAGTCCAGATCGGAAAGGTGCCGGATCCTGTTCTGGCTCAAATTAAGCACTGATTTGAAGTACCGAGGCCTCTACCTGTTGAGTATAAAGATTATTAAACTTGATTCAGTGGGCTTGTCATTCACAGTACTGATGAAAAATCAAGTACAATTGATCTAAATGTGGGTATACGAGGCCATCTAGTGGTCACCGGATTATTTAAAAAATTCATGCAAGCTATCTTTGCACAAGCATGTGATGCCATATATTTGACGCAGGTGTTTATTTTTCAACATGTATTGTCAATGACTGGAACAAAATATAATTGTATGAGCTATGCCTCTGTGTCCCGGTGTTGTTGTACCCCTCTACTATCTGGCTTGGAGGGGCGATCTTGTTCTGCATGCCTGCTTCACTTATATTCAATGTGTCGTCATGCATTTGTGCATGCGCGCTGTTAACGGTCATACCCGTCTTGCTAGCTAATTTAGCTAGCTCATCAACCAGTATTTTATTCGCTTTTCCTGTACGATAACACTTATTAAAGCCTTGAAACTCATGGGGACCTCACTGTTACCACGGGTCATCGAGTTAGCCCTTATTTGGCATCAAGGTTGCATCGGTTTCCACTGGATTTGACAGCTTGTTAGGCTGGCTAGCTAGGTAGCTAATTCGCTAACGCGAACAGTTTATCACGTAGCAGCCTATGCTGACTAGCGTCGCTAGCAACTAGCTAACATAGATAAAGTTTAGTCGTGGGTCCACAAAATCAAACAAATGGTACTAAACTGATGACAAAATCATGTTTCGAAAATGTAGTAGCTATTTATGTTGTTGTTTAATGACATTGCGAATATAATAATTTTTGACATTTAACTACCGGTATGTATCGAATCCTGTTTCGGCATGAGAAAAGTATTAATCGCAAATTCCAGCACGAACGGATACCGGAAAATAGAAATAAGAGAACCGGTCACGAATGCGGAGCCACGCCCTAAAATAACATGTGACCACAAGGCGTTTGTGACACATTCATGCGTTCCAATGTTGTCATAATTGTCTGAAGGTTCTAAATTGCTTTTGAGCTTGGCTTCCCTTCAGAAAGCAGCTGATTCTTGTACTCTACAGCTGTATTTTCCTACAATTAATAATAATATTTGCAACAAAACAGATTTCATTCCTTGAAACGATATTGCCAGATGGAAGAAAATAATAAGGTAGGCCTAAACTGTAATAAGATATACCTTAAAGACTGCTTGTGTTTAATCCTGAATCCAGTTGGCCCTCTTGTACTGGATAAAACAATAGGGAACCCATGAACCTTATGGAGGAGTGCATGTGTTTTGTAGACACACCTGGGTTCTAAACTGGCTGAGGTAAACATTTTAGGAAAGCCTGGGTTTTTAAATCCCGGTGAAAGCAGATATGATAAGGTTTGTCAATGTCATGTTGCCCTTCTATTTAGATAAAACTACCGAAAAGGATCATTTTTCTTCTCCTAATCCACATTTTCTAGCAAAAAAACATGTTCATGCTTTAGGGCTGGTGGCTCCATACATATTGGTCAAATGTAAAGTGTGTGTGTGTGTGTGTGTGGGGGGGGGGGGTCATGGATAAGATGGGGTATAGGCCTACACTGTCTTCATCCTCTAAACTCTGGATGTTTACTAACTTTGGGAAGTTGGAAACACAAGCATCTTCATATACAATAGGTTTGTTTCAAAATTAGCATGTTTCTGGTCAATTTGTATTTTTAATCAGCTCATGGTATCGGTTGTCTTAAACCACAGGTTTAGGATCAGATGACCCATTAGGGGGGTGAAAGAACAGTTGACCCTGTACCAGTGGTTAGTGTTAACTTCTACGAACACGTTACAGCGCAGGCATCCCACTGGGCACCAACTGGTTGAATCAACGTTGTTTCAACGTAATTTGTCAATGTATTGTGACATGGAAAATACATTGAATCATCAACATAATCTGTTGTTTTGAGGGTGAAATTTCAACCACAGGATGATGCCATCATTGTAAATCAAAATTAGCATTTATAGTGATGCTATCATTGGCAATGTTGACGCACCACAACCATCTCTGTTGTGTTGCAGTTGTTTAATTGGCCCAACGTTGCCAATGCTCCTCCACTCTTTAACAGTTAAAAATTATTTCAGTATGATATTAAGTTTGATTATTTGCAATATAATTACATTTCTACCAGGAGCAGAGCAATTCTACCAGGAGCAGAGCAACCTCAGTGATGGAAACCACAGAAGAGGGGAAGCTCAACAATGTGGAACATCAGACACTTATGGACTTCCTTCAAAACCTAACTGAGAAGTATGTTCTGTTTTCTTTGGTACTATCACACCTTCAAGGAAATAGGATCAAATTAGAAACGGATTAATCGGAAAAAATGTTCAGTGCTAGAAAAGTTGTCACATTTTAATTTTGCCAAAACAACTGACACAAAGCAAGTATAACTTCACGATCAGGCAAATAATTAAATAAAAACAATTCTGCCACGCATCCTGATATGACAACATTTATAACAATATTGTTTTCAGGCAATGGAGGGGGATTCGTGAGGGCATGTTTGACCCGGTAAGATCATGTTACTGACAATTTAATTAGATTACCATGAAAACTCTGCCTAATGTTTAACCTTGTTCATAAGCTTTTGAAAGACGCACTATGCAACATTTTAAAACACTTCTTCTGTTTCTGGAATACAGCTGACAAAACAACAGCTTGCCGGCTTGTGTCTGAGGATTGTCCAGTTTTTATCGGACAAGCTGATGCAGATCATCATCCCAGGTCTTTACGAACTACTGGGCATCCAAGATGCTGCCTCCTCTCCATTGTCACAGAGATCTCTCACAGCGTCACTCACCAGTCTGTTAGACGATAAGACTAACACCAAGTCCTGCGTGAGATTTACTGAGGCTGGTGTACCTAAGAGGCCAGGCAGTCGAAAGTCTTACAATAGCTTTCGCATCCCGACTCCCTACCCTTCCTCCAACTGTATGGAGCAGGAAGAGGAAGAAGAGCAGGAATCACAACTTAAGTTCAAGGAGATTTACCTGACTAAGGGCAGTGGAAGCTACCTGCCCAAGGGGGCCATGAGGTATGTTCTTAAAGGGAAATTTAACAACTTCATATTCATCTCCAGCATCACCATATGTGAAAATTACACATTTCCAAAAAAAATATAGAGGGACGTAACTGTTTCCAATAGTGCTGAGAAATTAGTGCTTTTTAAGGTTGGTTTGGTTTCGATTCAAATATTTAAAAAATAATCACGGTTTTGGATTTCAATACTTTTTTTAGACATTGAATGCACTTTGGATTATGTGTGTTGAATGCTGTAACAACACATAATAAAACAATGAATTAAAGTCCCATGATGGTAGTGACTGTCCATTACTGTTTATGACTTATCAACCATCATTTACTTTCTCATATAAAATATTTATTTGATGACTTTATTATTTCATTCCAAGTCATCAACTCATCTCTATAGAGCTGCTGCTTATCCTGTCTGACAAAATCACTATTTTAGTAGTTCTTCTAAGTAAATAAGACCTACTTTTATGACCGCTGAACACCAACTGTCAATCACTTAGATCATGTACTTCCAGGTAGAGAATCCTCGCAACGCAACTACTTTTTATCTCTCTCATGCATTCTCTCGTCTCTCCGTCTCAGTCAATGAGGTTTCCGTATCTGCTCCATACAGAGTGGACAAGTGGGCGTGCAATGGATTATGGAAATTAATTGCCATATTTTCTGTGCTAAACTATGTAGAATATTGGCCTGTTGGAAACTACAACTCCCTACTAAATTGCATAGTTCGTGCTTGATCTAATTTATCTCTACAGAAACTGAGCATCGAGCTCACAGAAGAAGAAAAAAAATAACTATATTGAATTCAAATAATTGAGCCGACGTCAGTCAATTAGTTGTTTAAAAAATGAAAAATAACAAAAATGTTGATTAAATGCTCTGCTGTAGATTTTAATGACATCATCAGTGTGCATCGTGTGATTTTAACCAATTATGAGTAGGCATTGCCTACTAATTGGTTGATGATGTCATAGAAAACACTTATCTTCCTCTTTCTTTTTTACTACAAAACGTAGAAATGCCCGTTTTTCACATATGCTGATGTTGGGGTGGTGCTGGAGATGATGAATATGAAGTTGAAACATTTAGAAATTTCCCTTTAACATTTCTTCAAACTGCCTTGTATTTATGATTGTCCTTGAAGTTATTAGAAGTTACAGTATTTGAAGTTTATAGTAATTTGGATTTTTGTAGAGGATAGATATTGCCAGGATAGATGTATATCTACAGGCCAGATTCAATACAAATAACTTATACAAAATACATTTTATTGGGCTTTAGAAATTAAGCAGTTAAGCTGACATCACACTAAGGTTTTTTCTCAGAGAAACAGCAGCGTTTTCCTCATTGTTTTCAATGGTGCAGATGTATTTGACACACTGAATGTGCATCACAGCCTTACATATTATTTGTTTGACTTTGATGATTTCTGTTGGTTTTTTTCCAAGGACTCTCAACTCTCTGTCTGATGTGCAGAAGAAAACAACCAACTCTGAGACGCTACAAGTCCTCTTAGGTGTCTCAGAGGACACCCTCATCACCTGTGTGCAGGACAGCCTGCAAGGATCTCTCTCCAAACTTGCATGCATGTCCAATTCTCCATCTGGAAGTGCAGGCGCTATGATGCTAACCCCTGCTGTAATGGCAGAGTTGGCTAAAGATGTCAAGTCGGCCTTATCAGTGGTCGTTCAGAGTGCCTCAGCAAGTCAAACCTCTCTAGTGACACCGGTAAGGGGAGAGTCACTGACCAAGGTGACTGAGAGCATGTTGAGAGAGCTGGCTGCTAAACTTGAAAGAGTTGACCAAGAGAGCAAGAGTCGAACAGGGCAAGTCATGACCACGATCTCTGACACAATGGCGGCTTTTGTTGACGAGAACGAACAGAATTTGCTGAAAGATCTGAAGGACAAGATCACGTTTTTGGCATCGCATGTTGGCTTCATTGAGGATCTTGATGCCCTGATAAGAAAATACGAGAGCAGCTACAATATTGGTGAATCTGGTTCCTCCTGCACGCTCACATCTAAGAGCATCCAAAAACTCTCCAGCCGGGAGTTTCAAACATCAGCAATACAAGCAGTGAGTGGAGTTCTTGCCAAAAAAGTCAGTAGTTTGAGCTTTCCTAGTTCAGTCATTCAGTCTGAGTTAACAGGTGCTGTATCAGGTCAAACATTGTCTGGCATTGTAAAGACAGAATCAATTCACCCAGTGGGCTCAGCAGCGTCAGTAGTTGTTAAGACTTTCGTGTCAGATATGAAGTCCTTGGCTGAATCTGAAGAGAGTCCCCAACAGAAGAGTGCCTGGTCTGCTGCTGTTCACATTTACCACAGCATCCAAAACAACTTGAAAGATTATTTCGGCAAGCTTCAGCGATGTGCCTTAAAGAGTATTGTCACATCTGATGACAACATCACAAATGCTGAGTTTAAGGAGACAGGTCCACTTCCTTGCTTAGACATGAAATATAGGCCCAGTAAGAGTGAGCCTCAGTTGCCAGAGTCCACTGGTGAAGTTACTTTACAAAGAGGCCTAAGTGAGAGCTCAAAACTTCTTTGGGCACAAACTGAGTCAGAAGAAAACAAGCTCCTTCTGACAACTTGCACCAAAGAAGTCATCTCAGAGCTTCTGGTCTTGTACAACACTGAGATGTCAAAGGAGGACCCCCTGTACACTGTTGGAGAAAAAGGATCAGGCTTCTCTATTGAGAGAGAGAAATTTGTAAAGGGTGTTCTGGCTCAGCTTGGGGATATCTCCCATTCCAGGGCCTCATCACCAATAGTATGTGAGTTCCCCTGTCAAATTGAGGACAGCAGAAGTAAGGCTACAGCTTCTTTGACCAGTCTATTAGATTGTATTAGAAAACTCTCAAGTGAGGAATTTAAGAGAAATGCCACTCAAGCAGTGAGTGAGTTCCTAGTTAAAAAGTCCACCAGTAGCTTAACTAGTGCAAAGCCTGCTTATTCTGTAGCATCCAGGTCTTGTTCCATTCAAAACCAGTACACATGGTCAAAGGATATTTGTGCGGATTCTGCTGCCTTTGGCATCATTGACACATTTGTGGAAGACCTGCAGAGCTCGGCGCGACCTGCAGAAGTAGAGGAGAGAGAACCTGACCTCCAGGAAAATGCACAAAAGCTACAGAGCAGGATCTGGTCTGCGACCACTAGTTTATATGACAATATTAAGAAGACATTGAAGGACTTCATCATTCATCAGCGGAGGTCAGACATGCTGAGCAGAATGTCTAATCATACACCCACAGAGGACTCTGGACATCTTGGGACGAAGGAGCAGGACTTGAGGCAAGCTAGTAAGAGTGTGCCTCACTTGCCCAGTTTGAACCTTGAAGTGGCTCTTCACATGGGTGTCAGCGAGAGTTCAAAACTTCTCTGGACTGAAACAGACGAGGCTCTACTGACCAATAGTACCAAAGAGGTCATTTCAACAATCTTGACCTCATGCGAGGATCAGGCATCAAATGCACCTTGCTTCTCCACAGTAGGAAAGAAAATATCTGATATGTCCCTTGAGGTCAACATGTTGGTAGGTGGTGTTCTGTCTCAGCTGAAGGACATCTCCTTGTCAAGGTCCCCAACACAATGTGAAGACATGTTTGAACGTCTCCAAGGTTCTCCTGAGCGCACCTCTCCAGTAAGTCTAGATTGCAGCACGGCTGCCTCCAAAGGCATTGCATCTTCCCACAGTCTTTCAACAAAGAGCCTCCAAAAACTCTCAAGTCAGGAGTTCCAAACCAAAGCTGAGAAAGGAGTGAGTGAGGTCCTCTCTCGATCATTTAACATTGTGGAGGAAGGTACAACAGATAAGTACCTTCAGTCTGTATCTACATCCACCACATCTACTGATATTATACAAACCATGGTGAAAGACCAGCAGGAGCTCACCCAGACCACCCAATCATCTGACATGGTATCTGGAACCTCCCTGCTCACCACTGGACAGGTTTCTGAGAAAAGGATCTGGTCTGTTGCTCGTAACATCTACTACAGTCTGCAAAGTAAGATTATGGAGTTTCTCAGAAAAGATCTTCAAAGATCAGACACAACACTTGGTTCAATCCAAATCTTTACATATCAAAGTAGTCCTGCATCACAAAGAGCAAGTCTCGGCCATCTTGAGGTCAACCAGAGCAGTGTTACACCTGGTGGAAACGATGCCTGTGTGGACATTCCGCACAAATTACTACCTAAAACCACTGAGCTCTCAGGATCCATGCTGGAGGATATTGACACGATCCGTTGTTGGAGTGCTGACAGCCAAAATACAAGAAATACCTCTTCTTCACGCTCCTCCATCTCTCTAACACCTACTTCAAAATTAAGGCAGTCGAAATGGCACTTTGCCTTACCCGGGACTCCCATCCCCACCGAGTTTCCTGCTCAGATTGACTTTCCCATTGTTAGAAACACAATCATTGAGGACTTCTTTCACACAGAGGACTTACTTCCTGTAACCTTTGTGGACAAAGTCAGGCAAGCTGCTGGGGTGGTAGTGGACATTATGGTGGAAAGTGTTGAGAACACACAGGAAGATGGACAGGGTGCTTCACATCTTGACGACCTCCGATCTGCTGTTAGGAAATTGAGAAAAATCATTTCCACTTGGACCATCCACATTTTCAGCCATGAATTGGTGGATAAAGTGATAGCCCTTCAGGACAGCCACAGCACTCCACAGGTCTTAACATTGGAAGCAGCCAGAAGTGCTTCAGACTCCATTCTTTCAAGGCTGAAATGGGGAAAGGAACAATGTGCCATATCCAAGGAGCTCTCCTCTCAGCTGCTCCAGATATTTGCTGAAGAGACAGTGAAGGGCTTCCTGAGACAGTGGTCAGATGTGTATGAAAATATAAACTTTGATGTTTCAGTCCAGAACGATCCAAAGACTTCTACTTGCATGGTCATTCTTCAAATGATCACCAAAGCCACTGCTAAATGTTATTTTGAGTCCACTACCAGCGTGGCCACCAGTGACATTGTAGAAGGCGTGTTTGATTTGGAAAGGGATACCATCAGCAGTACTGGAGAGCAGGTCCTCACCTTTAACACAAAGGTATAGTACACATACATCTTTCTTGAATAACACTGCTGTTGACCTTTTATGAGATATATGATTCTTTGTGTCATGGCATTGCACTGCTTCTTTACAATTGATATGCTGTACTTTAAGATATCGAACATTTTTCAGTTTGTTTTAATGTGCCTTTTCCCACCAACCAGGGTTCGAAGAAAGTTAGTAAGAACCTCTGTCCTCAAGAGTCTCTGGAGTACCAGCCTCAGAACATTTCCCCTACTGTGTACTTTACAGGTAAGCCCTGCTGTTGTTTAGGCTGCTGCTCAGTCAAGACTGAGACATTATCCCTTTACCATTCCACTAATTCATTTGGAAAGACATTGTACTCCTCTGAGTTGTTACCTATGACATACTGTACTGTGGGCTGGGTGGTAGCCTAGTGGGTTAAGAGGTTGGAATCCCTGAGTTCACGAGGCAAAATCTGTCAATGTGCTCTTGAGCGAGGCACTTCATCCTAATTGCTCCTGTAAGTCTCTCTGGATAACAGTGTCTGATAAATTAGTAAAAATTTAAATTGATGGCATGCTGGATGGTCTTTCGTTGCAGAGACGATGACAACATCTCATGGCTCCTTTTCTCCAGAGGGAATTTATGATATCGCATCGTCCTTCCCACTTGAAGAGAAGAGTCGCAAACCCTCCCTTTTCACCAGATTGTCTAGATCCATCACGAAAGGCTTTCTCAGCCCATTCAAATCTTCAAGGAAAACCAAATTATTTAAATAAATTCCTCATTATAACACCGAGAGCATTCATTTGTTCAGATGAAAATCTAATCTAATTGTGAGGTGAGATCTGTCAGGTGTTTGAGAGTCTGACGTCATTTTTGGTCACAACTTGCAGACTTGTTTTCGAGTTGCTGTGCGTTTTGTTGTCAACCTATTTTGCTACCTGACAACTTTACGGTTTTTACTTTTTAATTACCGTTTATATTTTTGTTTTTTTTCCTCAACTTTTTCACTCCGGACGCTTTATCTGGACACGATTCGTCAGGACCTCCAACAGCCGAAGCTAAGTAGTAACATTAACATGATTCCTTCTAATTGCAGTCGCTGTACTCGCCTTACGGCGACGATAGCTGTGCTACAAGCCCGGCTTCAGACGCAATCGTTAGGCAGGGTAATTTCAGTGTAGGAAAGGATGAAACAGCATCTGTGCCACCAGTAAGTACAGATAGTAGTATAAATCCCCTGGCACATTCCCCGCAGCCGGACAACTTTCTCACGGTTTCTGGAAGGAAATGCTGTAGGAACGCTCAACCGGTGTCGCTCATTCAGCCGACAGAAACTTTCAACCGGTTTTCCCCATTAAGCAGCGAGTCGGAGTCAGAGGCCGAGTCTTCTCTGGTCTCTACTCCTCCCGTTACGGGGCCTGAGACGCCGAAGCTTCCCACCATTAGCTCTGACAAATTGAAAACTCTAGTCATTGGCGACTCCATTACCCGCAGTATTAGACTTAAAACTAATCATCCAGCGATCATACACTGTTTACCAGGGGGCAAGGCTACCAACGTTAAGGCTAATCTGAAGATGGTGCTGGCTAAAGCTAAAACTGGCGAGTGTAGAGACATTGTTATCCACGTCGGCACCAACGATGTTAGGATGAAACAGTCAGATCACCAAGCGCAACATAGCTTCTGCGTGTAAATCAGCTAGAAAGATGTCGGCATCAAGTAATTGTCTCTGGCCCCCTCCCAGTTAGGGGGAGTGATGAGCTCTACAGCAGAGTCTCACAACTCCATCGCTGGTTGAAAACTTTTCTGCCCCTCCCAAAAGATAGAATTTGTAGATAATTGGCCCTCTTTCTGGGACTCACCCACAAAAAGGACCAAGCCTGACCTGCTGAGGAGTGACTGACTCCATCCTAGCTGGAGGGGTGCTCTCATCTTATCTACCAACATAGACAGGGCTCTAACTCCTCTAGCTCCACAATGAAATAGGGTGCAGGCCAGGCAGCAGGCTGTTTGCCAGCCTGCCAGCATAGTGGAGTCTGCCACTAGCACAGTCAGTGTAGTCAGCTCAGCTATCACCATTGAGACCGTGTCTGTGCCTCGACCTAGGTTGGTTAAAACTAAACATGGCGGTGTTCGCCTTAGCAATTTCACTAGGATAAAGACCACCTCCATTCCTGTCATTATTGAAAGAGATCATGATACCTCACATCTCAAAATAGGGCTACATAATGTTAGATCCCTTACTTCAAAGGCAATTATAGTCAATGAACTAATCACTGATCATAATCTTGATGTGATTGACCTGACTGAAACATGGCTTAAGCCTGATGAATTTACTGTGTTAAATGAGGCCTCACCTCCTGGCTACACTCGTGACCATATCCCCGTGCATCCTGCAAAGGCGGAGGTGTTGCTAACATTTACGATAGCAAATCTCAATTTACAAAAAACAAAATGACGTTTTCATCTTTTGAGCTTCTCGTCATGAAATCTATGCAGCCTACTCAATCACTTTTTATAGCTACTGTTTACAGGCCTCCTGGGCCATATACAGCGTTCCTCACTGAGTTCCCTGAATTCCTATCGGACCTTGTAGTCATAGCAGATAATATTCTAATCTTTGGTGACTTTAATATTCACATGGAAAAGTCCACAGACCCACTCCAAAAGGCTTTCGGAGCCATCATCGACTCAGTGGGTTTTGTCCAACATGTCTCTGGACCCGCTCACTGTCACAGTCATACGCTGGACCTAGTTTTGTCCCATGGAATAAATTTTGTGGATCTTAATGTTTTTCCTCATAATACTGGACTATCGGACCACCATTTTATTATGTTTGCAATTGCAACAAATAATCTGCTCAGACCCCAACCAAGGAACATCAAAAGTCGTGCTATAAATTCACAGACAACACAAAGATTCCTTGATGTCCTTCCAGATTCCCTCTGTCTACCCAAGGACGCCAGAGGACAAAAATCAGTTAACCACCTAACTGAGGAACTCAATTTAACCTTGCGCAATACCCTAGATGCAGTTGCACCCCTAAAAACTAAAAACATTTCTCATAAGAAACTAGCTTCCTGGTACACAGAAAATACCCGAGCTCTGAAGCAAGCTTCCAGAAAATTGGAACGGAAATGGCGCCACACCAAACTAGAAGTCTTCCGACGAGCTTGGAAAGACAGTACCGTGCAGTACCGAAGAGCCCTTACTGCTGCTCGATCATCCTATTTTTCTAACTTAATTGAGGAAAATAAGAACAATCCGAAATTCCTTTTTGATACTGTCGCAAAGCTAACTAAAAAGCAGCATTCCCCAAGAGAGGATGACTTTCACTTTAGCAGTGATAAATTCATGAACTTCTTTGAGGAAAAGATTATGATTATTCGAAAGCAAATTACGGACTCTTCTTTAAATCTGCGTATTCCTTCAAAGCTCAGTTGTCCTGAGTCTGCACAACTCTGCCAGGACCAAGGATCAAGAGAGACGCTCAAGTGTTTTAGTACTATATCTCTTGACACAATGATGAAAATAATCATGGCCTCTAAACATTCAAGCTGCATACTGGACCCTATTCCAACTAAACTACTGAAAGAGCTGCTTCCTGTGCTTGGCCCTCCTATGTTGAACATAATAAACTGCTCTCTTTCCACCGGATGTGTACCAAACTCACTAAAAGTGGCAGTAATAAAGCCTCTCTTGAAAAAGCCAAACCTTGACCCAGAAAATATAAAAAACTATCGGCCTATATCGAATCTTCCATTCCTCTCAAAAATTTTAGAAAAGGCTGTTGCGCAGCAACTCACTGCCTTCCTGAAGACAAACAATGTATACAAAATGCTTCAGTCTGGTTTTAGACCCCATCATAGCACTGAGACGGCACTTGTGAAGGTGGTAAATGACATCTTAATAGCATCGGACCGAGGCTCTGCATCTGTCCTCGTGCTCCTAGACCTTAGTGCTACTTTTGATACCATCGATCACCACATTCTTTTGGAGAGATTGGAAACCCAAATTGGTCTACACGGACAAGTTCTGGCCTGGTTTAGATATTATCTGTCGGAAAGATATCAGTTTGTCTCTGTGAATGGTTTGTCCTCTGACAAATCAACTGTAAATTTCGGTGTTCCTCAAGGTTCCGTTTTAGGACCACTATTGTTTTCACTATATATTTTACCTCTTGGGGATGTTATTCGAAAACATAATGTTAACTTTCACTGCTATGCGGATGACACACAGCTGTACATTTCAATGAAACACAGTGAAGCCCCAAAATTGCCCTTGCTAGAAGCATGTGTTTCAGACATAAGGAAGTGGATGGCTGCAAACTTTCTACTTTTAAACTCAGACAAAACAGAGATGCTTGTTCTAGGTCCCAAGAAACAAAGAGATATTCTGTAGAATCTGACAATTAATCTTAATGGTTGTACAGTCGTCTCAAATAAAACTGTGAAGGACCTCGGCGTTACTCTGGACCCTGATCTCTCTTTTGAAGAACATATCAAGGCCATTTCAAGGACAGCTTTTTTCCATCTACGTAACATTGCAAAAATCAGAAACTTTGTCCAAAAATGATGCAGAAAAATTAATCCATGCTTTTGTCACTTCTAGGTTAGACTACTGCAATGCTTCTACTTTCCGGCTACCCGGATAAAGCACGAAATAAACTTCAGTTAGTGCTAAATACGGCTGCTAGAATCCTGACTAGTACCAAATAATTTTATCATATTACTCCAGTGCTAGCCTCTCTACACTGGCTTCCTGTCAAAGCAAGGGCTGATTTCAAGGTTTTACTGCTAACCTACAAAGCATTACATGGGCTTGCTCCTACCTATCTCTCTGATTTGGTCCTGCCGTACATACCTACACGTACGCTACGGTCACAAGACGCAGGCCTCCTAATTGTCCCTAGAATTTCTAAGCAAACAGCTGGAGGCAGGGCTTTCTCCTATAGAGCTCCATTTTCATGGAACGGTCTGCCTACCCATGTCAGAGACGCAAACTCGGTCTCAACCTTTAAGTCTTTACTGAAGACTCATCTCTTCAGTGATCATATGATTGAGTGTAGTCAGGCCCAGGAGTGGGAAGGTGAACGGAAAGGCTCTGGAGCATCGAACCGCCCTTGCTGTCTCTGCCTGGCCGGTTCCCCTCTTTCCACTGGGATTCTCTTCCTCTCACCCTATTACAGGGGCTGAGTCACTGGCTTACTGGGGCTCTCTCATGCCGTCCCTGGAAGGGGTGCGTCACCTGAGTGGGTTGATTCACTGATGTGATCATCCTGTCTGAGTTGGCGCCCCCCCCCCCAGGGTTGTGCCGTGGCGGAGATCTTTGTGGGCTATACTCAGCCTTGTCTCAGGATGGTAAGTTGGTGGTTGAAGATATCCCTCTAGTGGTGTGGGAGCTGTGCTTTGGTAAAGTTTGGCCCTGTCTGGAGGTGTCCTCGGATGGGGCCACAGTGTCTCCTGACCCCTCCTGTCGCAGCTTCCAGTATTTATGCTGCAGTAGTTTATGTGTCGGGGGGCTAGGGTGAGTTTGCTATATCTGGAGTACTTCTCCTGTCCTATTCGGTGTCCTGTGTGAATCTAAGTGTGCGTTCTCTAATTCTCTCCTTCTCTCTCTCGGAGGACCTGAGCCCTAGGACCATGCCCCAGGACTACCTGACATGATGACTCCTTGCTGTCCCCAGTCCACCTGGCCGTGCTGCTGCTCCAGTTTCAACTGTTCTGCCTTATTATTATTTGACCATGCTGGTCATTTATGAACATTTGAACATCTTGGCCATCTCCTGTTATAATCTCCACCCGGCACAGTCAGAAGAGGACTGGCCACCCCACATAGCCTGGTTCCTCTCTAGGTTTCTTCCTAGGTTTTGGCCTTTCTAGGGAGTTTTTCCTAGCCACCGTGCTTCTACACCTGCATTGCTTGCTGTTTGGGGTTTTAGGCTGGGTTTCTGTACAGCACTTTGAGATATCAGCTGATGTACGAAGGGCTATATAAATACATTTGATTTGATTATCGTATTGGTCACATACGCCGAAAACAACTGCGAGATGCTTTCCCAGCCCATTCCCAACAATGCAGAGTTATAAAGTAAGAAAATATTTTCTAAATAGTAACACAATAACAATAACAAGGCTATATACAAGGAGTACCAGTACCGAGTCAATGTGCATGGGTGCGAGGTAGTTGAGGTAATACAGTATGTACATTTAGGTAAGGGTAAAAGTGACTAGGCAATCAGGATAGATAATAAACACAGTAGCAGCAGCTAGTGTGAAAGTCGGTTAGTGTCACAGTGAATGTGTGGGTAGAGTGTAGTGAGTGTGCATCGAGCCAATTCAAGAGAGTCAGTGGAAAACAATTAGAAAAATACATCAATAACAAAGGGGGTCAATGCAAATAGTGCAGGTGGCCCTTTAATTAACGTTCATCAGTCTGATGGCTTGGGGGTAGAAGCTGTTCAGCAGTCTAATGACTTGGGGGTAGAAGCTGTTCAGCAGTCTAATGGCTTGGGGGTAGAAGCTGTTCAGCAGTCTAATGACTTGGGGGTAGAAGCTGTTCAGCAGTCTAATGACTTGGGGGTAGAAGCTGTTCAGCAGTCTAATGACTTGGGGGTAGAAGCTGTTCAGCAGTCTAATGACTTGGGGTAGAAGCTGTTCAGCAGTCTAATGGCTTGGGGGTAGAAGCTGTTCAGCAGTCTAATGGCTTGGGGGTAGAAGCTGTTCAGCAGTCTAATGACTTGGGGGTAGAAGCTGTTCAGCAGTCTAATGGCTTGGGGGTAGAAGCTGTTCAGCAGTCTAATGGCTTGGGGGTAGAAGCTGTTCAGCAGTCTAATGACTTGGGGGTAGAAGCTGTTCAGCAGTCTAATGGCTTGGGGTTTAGTTTATTGGGTAAATATTCTCTTCAACTCTTCTTGAACTGCACTGTTGGTTAAGGGCTTGTCAGTAAAGTATTTCACGGAAAGATCTACACTTGTTGTATTCAGCGCATGTGACAAATAAAGTTTGAGTTGATTTGACTACGTACCTTCTCAGCATGATGGTTGGCTCATGATTTGTTTGTACTGAAATCTATTCAGGGAGGATAAGGGTATATCATAGGCAGTGATGTAGTGGTAAAAACATTGACTGGTAAATGCTGATTGCCGTTCAGGATTAAAGAAGAAACGCTCCCTCTACTTTCAATGCATCTTCCACAAAAGGTGGGTAAATGCTTGAACAAAATAAAAAGTGTGTAAACAGCTTTTACATGTGTTCCCCCCCCCACCACCACTGATTATAGGAGGCTTCTTCTGACAGTATTCACACCTTTCATAAGAAACCTCCAGAGAAATATTCATATTCACCGTAGCTGTCATTTAAACTTGGACTAACCTGGCCAAGGCCAAACAGTATATGGCGTTTTCTCTGGGTGTGCGGTCGCAGTGGAGAGGAAAGGCCTCCAGTGAGGTGGTGAGGATCTGGGCTGAGTTTGGCGAGGCAAACACAGGTCTGAGATTGGTGTCTCTGGAAATGGGCGGGAGCGGGACTCTGCTCCTCCATTGGTTGCTGTTCTGATTCCCACTCTCATCCTTCTCACATCCCTTCCCTCCACATCCCCTTTTCTTCCCCCTCTTCTTCTCTCTTTCATCCCTCGTGGCCACAGGGTGGAGCTTCGGTAGTTGAAGAGGTTTATCCTGGGATGCCAGGGCGCGGAGCGGGCAGGATACATGAGATGGGCAGTTGATGGGGATCAAACGTCGAGAGGCTGTGGACATCACCCTGATACCCGCCTTGGCCTCACTCCTCCTGGGCTTGGAGGACATCTTGGGGAGGGTGAAGCCGTCCACCAGGACCGTGTCGCCCACCCTGGTCCTGAACGGACCCCTGTTGAGGCCCATGCAGTGCCTGGATGCTGCCCTCCTCTGCCCCAGCCTCACCCAGCCCTTTATCTGAAGGAATGTCCGCATGGGCAGGGCCATACCTGGGAGGACCACCACAGAGCACAGCTTGGTGGCCAAGTGACGCACACACTCCCTGTGGCCGTACTGGAGGGCGATCCTCAGGGGGTCACGACCCTGGGGATCCCGACAGGCAAGGGTCAGAACGCTGCTGGCGATGAAGAGTTTGAGGATGGTGAGCTGGCCGCGCTCGATGGAGGCGACAGCGGGACACTTGGCGACGTCGGGGTGGGCCGTCTGGTGGCACCACTCACGGTAAGGGTGAACCCCCACCGGCTCAATGACACGCACCCCCCTCTCCAGCAGCCAGCAGCCAGCCAGCCGGCCAGGTCCAGGTGGCCCAGAGAAGCAGCGATGTAGAGTGCCACCCGGAGCTGGAACCTGGAATAATACAGAATCAATGTATTTATAACACGTTTCAAGTTTTTTTTGTCAAGTTCACAAGATACAGTGGGTTATAAAACAGTACAGTAAAATGCTTACTTGCAAGCTCTTTCCCACAATGCAGTATTAAATATCAGGGTAAGAGAAAACAACGTATGAAGGAAAAAAACACGAGAATATTATATACAGGGTCAGTACTATCATTGTAAGCTATATACAGGGTCAGTACTATCATTATAAGCTATATACAGGGTCAGTACTATCATTGTAAGCTATATACAGGGTCAGTACTATCATTGTAAGCTATATAAAGGTTCAGTACCATCACTGTTGATAGTAAGTCTATCATACAGTTCAGTGTGTAGATGTGTATTCTGACCTCATCACAGGTCTCTCCCTAGACAGGTGTCGTTGGACGGTCAGTCTGTGTCCCAGGAAGCAGCCTCTGAGGAACTCCGCCCACCCATCCCAGGTGTCCAACCGTAGAGTAGCCCCTGGGAGACAGAGACACATGCAGGTTGTCCCCCTGGTTGACATGAACCAAGAATGTGTTCCATACAGTCCATTTGTCTCTGTGTTACATCCATAAGGTGTTGAGCCAGAAGACCATTGATCTACTGCACAAGGAAGGCCATACCCAGGTTAATGGCGTAGTCGTGCAGCCGGTTGCAGTCGTAGAGTTGCAGGCCGGTGGGAGAGCTCAGTCTGAAGGAGCTGACGGGAAGCCCACACTGCTGGGACACCAGGGTCATGAGCCTGGCCACAGGTACTCAGGAGAAACACAGTGCCCAAGACTGAGAGGGTCTCCCCCGTCACGGCACTGAACACACACACCACCGGCTCCCGCTGAAGTATAAGACCATGGACATACAGTAAATTCACTTGTTTTACATAAATACCTATGTTGTGTTTATACACAGAGTAAACAAAACATAGCCGTCTTTGTATCTAAGACAATTGTGTAGCCTAGAGCGATTTTCTAGGTTAGCTGGCCAGCTATTGTCGTTCTTCTAACGTAGCTAGCCAGCTAGCCCCCGAATAGCAGCACTGTAGTAACTATTACAGTACAACGGTTTGTTTTGTTTGATCGTAGCTAGCTAGCTACATAGCCGTCTTTGTATCTAAGACAATTGTGTAGCCTAGAGCGATTTTCTAGGTTAGCCAGCCAGCCATTGTCGTTCTTTTAAAGTAACGGAACGCAATCAACCTTGCTAGCTAGCCAGCTAGCCCCCGAATAGCAGCACTGTAGAAACTATTACACTCGACGGAACGACTTGATTAGTGTAGTGTCAACATCGCAGCCACTACCAGCTAGCCTACTCCAGCAGTACTGTTTCATTTCAATCATTTTAGTCAATAAGATTCTTGCTACGTAAGCTTAACTTTCTGAACATTCGAGACGTGTAGTCCACTTGTCATTCCAATCTCCTTTGCATTAGCGTAGCCTCTTCTGTACCCTGTTAACTATGTGTCTATCTATCCCTGTTCTCTCCTCTCTGCACAGACCATACAAACGCTCCACACCGCGTGGCCGCGGCCACCCTAATCTGGGGGTCCCAGCGCGCACGACCCACGTGGAGTTCCTGGTCTCCGGTAGCCTCTGGAACTGCCGATCTGCGGCCAACAAGGCAGAGTTCATCTCAGCCTATGCCTCCCTCCAGTCCCTCGACTTCCTGGCACTGACGGAAACATGGATCACCACAGATAACACTGCTACTCCTACTGCTCTCTCTTCGTCCGCCCACGTGTTCTCGCACACCCCGAGAGCTTCTGGTCAGCGGGGTGGTGGCACCGGGATCCTCATCTCTCCCAAGTGGTCATTCTCTCTCTCTCCCCTTACCCATCTATCTATCGCCTCCTTTGAATTCCATGCTGTCACAGTTACCAGCCCTTTCAAGCTTAACATTCTTATCATTTATCGCCCTCCAGGTTCCCTCGGAGAGTTCATCAATGAGCTTGATGCCTTGATAAGCTCCTTTCCTGAGGACGGCTCACCTCTCACAGTCCTGGGCGACTTTAACCTCCCCACGTCTACCTTTGACTCATTCCTCTCTGCCTCCTTCTTTCCACTCCTCTCCTCTTTTGACCTCACCCTCTCACCTTCCCCCCTACTCACAAGGCAGGCAATACGCTCGACCTCATCTTTACTAGATGCTGTTCTTCCACTAACCTCACTGCAACTCCCCTCCAAGTCTCCGACCACTACCTTGTATCCTTTTCCCTCTCGCTCTCATCCAACACCTCCCACACTGCCCCTACTCGGATGGTATCGCGCCGTCCCAACCTTCGCTCTCTCTCCCCCGCTACTCTTTCCTCTTCCATCCTTTCATCTCTTCCCTCTGCTCATACCTTCTCCAACCTTTCTCCTGACTCTGCCTCCTCAACCCTCCTCTCTTCCCTTTCTGCATCCTTTGACTCTCTATGTCCCCTATCCTCCAGGCCGGCTCGGTCCTCCCCTCCCGCTCCGTGGCTCGATGACTCATTGCGAGCTCACAGAACAGAGCTCCGGGCAGCCGAGCGGAAATGGAGGAAAACTCGCCTCCCTGCGGACCTGGCATCCTTTCACTCCCTCCTCTCTACATTTTCCTCCTCTGTCTCTGCTGCTAAAGCCACTTTCTACCACTCTAAATTCCAAGCATCTGCCTCTAACCCTAGGAAGCTCTTTGCCACCTTCTCCTCCCTCCTGAATCCTCCCCCCCCCCCTCCTCCCTCTCTGCAGATGACTTCGTCAACCATTTTGAAAAGAAGGTCGACGACATCCGATCCTCGTTTGCTAAGTCAAACGACACCGCTGGTTCTGCTCACACTGCCCTACCCTGTGCTCTGACCTCTTTCTCCCTCTCTCTCCAGATGAAATCTCGCTTCTTGTGACGGCCGGCCGCCCAACAACCTGCCCGCTCGACCCTATCCCCTCCTCTCTCCTCCAGACCATTTCCGGGGACCTTCTCCTTACCTCACCTCGCTCATCAACTCATCCCTGACCGCTGGCTACGTCCCTTCCGTCTTCAAGAGAGCGAGAGTTGCACCCCTTCTGAAGAAACCTACACTCGATCCCTCCGATGTCAACAACTACAGACCAGTATCCCTTCTTTCTTTTCTCTCCAAAACTCTTGAACGTGCCGTCCTTGGCCAGCTCTCCCGCTATCTCTCTCAGAATGACCTTCTTGATCCAAATCAGTCAGGTTTCAAGACTAGTCATTCAACTGAGACTGCTCTTCTCTGCATCACGGAGGCGCTCCGCACTGCTAAAGCTAACTCTCTCTCCTCTGCTCTCATCCTTCTAGACCTATCGGCTGCCTTCGATACTGTGAACCATCAGATCCTCCTCTCCACCCTCTCCGAGTTGGGCATCTCTGGCGCGGCCCACGCTTGGATTGCGTCCTACCTGACAGGTCGCTCCTACCAGGTGGCGTGGCGAGAATCTGTCTCCTCGCCACGCGCTCTCACCACTGGTGTCCCCCAGGGCTCTGTTCTAGGCCCTCTCCTATTCTCGCTATACACCAAGTCACTTGGCTCTGTCATAACCTCACATGGTCTCTCCTATCATTGCTATGCAGACGACACACAATTAATCTTCTCCTTTCCCCTTCTGATGACCAGGTGGCGAATCGCATCTCTGCATGTCTGGCAGACATATCAGTGTGGATGACGGATCACCACCTCAAGCTGAACCTCGGCAAGACGGAGCTGCTCTTCCTCCCGGGGAAGGACTGCCCGTTCCATGATCTCGCCATCACGGTTGACAACTCCATTGTGTCCTCCTCCCAGAGCGCTAAGAACCTTGGCGTGATCCTGGACAACACCCTGTCGTTCTCAACCAACATCATGGCGGTGGCCCGTTCCTGTAGGTTCATGCTCTACAACATCCGCAGAGTACGACCCTGCCTCACACAGGAAGCGGCGCAGGTCCTAATCCAGGCACTTGTCATCTCCCGTCTGGATTACTGCAACTCGCTGTTGGCTGGGCTCCCCTGCCTGTGCCATTAAACCCCTACAACTCATCCAGAACGCCGCAGCCCGTCTGGTGTTCAACCTTCCCAAGTTCTCTCACGTCACCCCGCTCCTCCGCTCTCTCCACTGGCTTCCAGTTGAAGCTCGCATCCGCTACAAGACCATGGTGCTTGCCTACAGAGCTGTGAGGGAACGGCACCGCAGTACCTCCAGGCTCTGATCAGGCCCTACACCCAAGCAAGGGCACTGCGTTCATCCACCTCTGGCCTGCTCGCCTCCCTACCATTGAGGAAGTACAGTTCCCGCTCAGCCCAGTCAAAACTGTTCGCTGCTCTGGCCCCCCAATGGTGGAACAAACTCCCTCACGACGCCAGGACAGCGGAGTCAATCACCACCTTCCGGAGACACCTGAAACCCCACCTCTTCAAGGAATACCTAGGATAGGATAAGTAATCCTTCTCACCACCCCCCCCCTTAATGATTTAGATGCACTATTGTAAAGTGGCTGTTCCACTGGATGTCAGAAGGTGAATTCACCAATTTGTAAGTCGCTCTGGATAAGAGCGTCTGCTAAATGACTTAAATGTAAATGTAATGTAAATGTAAATTATGAACACCTGTTCTTTCCATGACAAAGACTGACCAGGTGAATCCAGATGAAAGCTATGATCCCTTCATGATGTCACTTGTTAAATCCACTTCAGTGTAGATGAAGGGGAGCGGACAGGTTAAAGAAGGATTTTTAAGCCTTGAGACAATTGAGGCATAGATTGTGTATGTGTGCCATTCAGAGGGTGAATGGGCAAGACAAAATATTTAAGTGCCTTTGAACGGGGTAGTAGGTGCCAGGTGCACCGGTTTGTGTCAAGAACTGCAATGCTGCTGGGGTTTTCACACTCAACAGTTTCCTGTGTGTATCATGAATGGTCCACCACCTAAAGAACATCCAGCCAACTTGGCACAACTGTTGGAAGCATTGGAGTCAACATGGGCCAGCATCCCTGGGGAACGCTTTCAAACACCTTGTAGAGTCCATGCCCCAACGAATTGAGGCTGTTCTGATGGCAAAAGGTGGGGTGCAACTCAATATTAGGAAGGTGTTTCTCATGTTTGGTACACTCAGTATATATAAGTTAGGAGTCATATAATTACAGGGGTAAGATGAAGTGGCTCCTTTGCACTGATCTTAGGTCTGGTTTGTGTTTTTACTGCTAATGGTAAAGGTTAGGATTTGGTGAGAGTAAACTGATCCTAGATCTGTGCCCAAGGGCAATTTCTATCCAGAGACAAATCAAAGGTCCATGCTATTTAAACTTAGAATCTACCACCATATCGTGGCTCAAACTTGTAACAACATTTTCTAATTCATGTGCTGTACTGAGTTTTGTTCTATCACATTGAACACTAATCTGGGTGCAGATTAAATTGAAGACTAATCTGGATGCAGATTAAATAGAAGACTAATCTGGGTGCAGATTAAATTGAAGACTAATCTGGGTGCAGATTAAATTGAAGACTAATCTGGGTGCAGATTAAATTATTAACTGAAATAAGTATAAACTTAAGGGGGCTGAATAATTTTGCACGCCCAATTTTTCAGTTTTTGATTTGTTAAAAAAGTTTGAAATATCCAATAAACGTCGTTCCACTTCATGATTGTGTCCCACTTGTTGTTGATTCTTCACAAAAAAATACAGTTTTATATCTTTATGTTTGAAGTCTGAAATGTGGCAAAAGGTCGCAAAGTTCAAGGGGGCCCAATACTTTCGCAAGGCACTGTAACCATACTATATCACCATACTATATATTACCACACTCTATATCACCATAATATATATAATCATACTATATAACTATACTATTTAACCATACTATATCACCATACTATATATAACCATACTATATCACCATACTATATATTACCACACTCTATATCACAATAATATATATAATCATACTATATAACCATACTATTTAACCATACTATATAACCATACTATTTAACCATACTATATAACCATACTATATATCACCACACTATATATCACCATACTATATAACCATACTATATATCACCATACTATATATCACCATGCTATATCTGAAACACTTTATGGTCATGATAGTTTGAAGCTGTTTCAAGCAATAGCCAGCTCACTTTGATATGCATTTTCAAGCACGGGTAGAAACAGCGAGGTGTTCGGCAGGTACCTTCAGCAGGCAGCAGATGGCACTGCTAGGGGTGATGCCAACGTCTGTCAGGACCCAGCTGTCCCGAAGGATGGCACCAGCATAGCTCAGCTCCAGGAAGTGCCTCACCTGCTTGTCGTCTGACAGTTGCACGTGGAAGTAATCCTGCCAGAGGAAGAAGATTGGAAACACAAGGAGCCGTAATTGAGTGTCCCATACAATCAGAGTGAGAGGGCTCAACACTGATGGAGCCGTAATGGAGGGTGTCCCACACAGACACCCATTATGGAGGGTGTTCCACCCAGACAGATGTCAATGTTTACCATACAATAATTGTAAAACTGTCCAATTGTGTACAATTAAGAAATAAGGCCCAAGGAGGTGTAGTATATAGCAAATATACCACGGCAAAGGGCTGTTCTTAGGCACAACGCAACGCGGAGGTATATTGGCCATATACCACAAACCCCCACGGTGACCTTTTTTTTTTCAATTTAGTGGTATCCAATTGGTAGTTACAGTCTTGTCCCATTGCAACAACTCCCAAATGTACTTGGGTGCACACATATAGAAGTTGCACACATGGGGAACATTTTTAGTAGCCTCGGGTCCGGGAAAGTGTTGGCCTTTTTAAAACCGCATTTCGTGCAATTCTACATAATTTTACATGACTGGAGACTTTGGCATCATATTTTTTTAATCCGCACAAATGATCGAAATGGCAGACTACTTTGACACTGACAAACTTAGTATCAGAGATCAATAAAAACGACCTTGTCTTGAATCCATCAATAGCCTATAGGCCTAGGTTTGTGAAGAAACATATAGTAGGCTACAATATGAGGAGGAAATTAGTCCTAAAAATGCTTTCCAGTTTCACTGACTCACCCAATGATGCGCAGCTCACTGGCTGGAGATTGTCGATGCGCTCGTGTCAAAAGCCTCTCTCTCTCTCTGTTTTGTAAAACAATGTTTGGGAGTTGATCAAATATTTTGGTAGTCTACAGCAGAGTCTTATCTTTTCAGCAAGAGTCATTGCTTTTCAAAATGTTTTTTCCCTCGATTATATTTGAAATATTGCAAAAGGCCTGTTTTGTCTGCGTGCTGTTTTTTCACTGACAGATTTGCCTCACGTTCCCGACTGTAGGCTATTCTTTGTTATTGGGCTACAATCCGCAGCTCGGCTATTTAAAAAAAGAAGCTATTGGTCCTCTGTAGCTAAATTAGAGGGTTGCTCATGACGTATTAGGCTATTCTGAATGATTTAATTTATTTCTGAACAGACAGCAGTAATTCCGTAA
>NW_027008428.1:90000-99479 GCF_036934945.1 Oncorhynchus masou masou | reverse complement strand
TCTACTCTACTGTACCCTACTCTACTCTACTCCACCCTACTCTACTCTACTCTACTCTACTCTGCTCTACTCTACTCTACTGTACCCTACTCTACTCTACTCCACCCTACTCTACTCTACTCTACTCTACTCTACTCTACTCTACTCCTACTCTACTCTACTCTACTCTACTCTACTCTACTCTACTGGGGCAGCAGGGTAGCCTAGTGGTTAGAGCCTTGGACTAGTAACCAAAAGGTTGCAAGTTCAAATCCCCGAGCTGACAAGGTACAGATCTGTCGTTCTGCCCCTGAACAGGCAGTTAACCCACTGTTCCCCTGAACAGGCAGTTAACCCACTGTTCCTAGGCCGTCATTGAAAATAAGAATTTGTTCTTAACTGACTTGCCTAGTAAAATAAAATAAAAAAATACTCTCCTCTACTCTACTCTCCTCTACTGTACTCTCCTGTACTCTACTCTACTGTACTGTACTCTACTCTACTGTACTCTCCTCTACTCTACTCTCCTCTACTGTACTCTACTGTACTCTACTGTACTCTCCTCTCCTCTACTGTACTCTACTGTACTCTACTCTACTGTACTCTCCTCTACTGTACTCTCCTCTACTGTACTCTCCTCTACTCTACTCTACTCTACTCTACTGTACTCTCCTCTACTCTACTGTACTCTACTGTGCTCTACTCTACTCTACTCTACTCCATAAACCCACCACCAGTGCAGGAGTAACAGTGTGCGTGTCTCCATCTCTGCCTGCATTAGAAAATCGGTTATCGTAACAATAATTGTGGTAAAATGATGATCACCAGCCAGCTATGACATAGATGTGTTCTCAGTCCCAATCCTACTTTGGTATTACCAGAAAACATCCGGTTTCTATGAGCTTGGCCCAAATCACACCATATTCCCTATGTAGTGCACTACTTTTGACCAGAGCCCTTTGGGCCTTGTAAGGGATATGGTGTTATTTGGAACATACCCTAAATTATGAACAAGCACATGACCTCACTCACTGCCATCCAGGCCAGCTCTGTCTCTGCCAGTGCTTCAGACCCTAACTGATCGGACTGAAGGATATTTTTGCATTCCAACTAAACAAATTATTTTATGTTCGGTTTGCAGCGTTGGACCTGGACTGTGGCAGCAGCTGGTGGGAACAGAATAAGAGTTGTGGGTTCGCTTGAGAGTTCAGGTCGAGCAAGAGGTAGAGTGAAGGAAAGGCTCATTTGAGTGCAGCTCCGTGACTCTGGTCAGGGTGTCTGTGGACCGTAGCTGTAATTATGGAGGTTTAGTTCCTACTGTTAAGCTGCTCTCTATCAAGGTCCTGTATTGTGTTCACCTACGCTGGGGTTTGTTAGAGCCTTTCTGACTGGAGCTAGTTCCTGTTCTGGTTACTATAGAGACTGGTTAGAGCCTTTCTGACTGGAGCTAGTTCCTGTTCTGGTTACTATAGAGACTGGTTAGAGCCTTTCTGACTGGAGCTAGTTCCTGTTCTGGTTACCATAGAGACTGGTTAGAGCCTGGCTTTCTGACTGGAGCTGGTTCCTGTTCTGGTTACTATAGAGACTGGTTAGAGCATGGCTTTCTGACTGGTGCTAGTTCCTGTTCTAGTTACCATAGAGACTGGTTAGAGCCTGGCTTTCTGACTGGAGCTGGTTCCTGTTCTGGTTACCATAGAGACTGGTTAGAGCCTTTCTGACTGGAGCTAGTTCCTGTTCTGGTTACCATGGAGACTGGTTAGAGCCTTTCTGACTGGAGCTAGTTCCTGTTCTGGTTACCATAGAGACTGGTTAGAGCCTGGCTTTCTGACTGGAGCTGGTTCCTGTTCTGGTTACCATAGAGACTGGTTAGAGCCTTTCTGACTGGAGCTAGTTCCTGTTCTGGTTACCATAGAGACTGGTTAGAGCATGGCTTTCTGACTGGTGCTAGTTCCTCTTCTGGTTACCCTAGAGACTGGTTAGAGCCTTTCTGACTGGAGCTAGTTCCTGTTCTGATTACCATACAGACTGGTTAGAGCCTTTCTGACTGGAGCTAGTTCCTGTTCTGGTTACCATAGTTCCTGTTCTGGTTACCATAGAGACTGTTTAGAGCCTGGCTTCTGACTGGAGCTAGTTCCTGTTCTGGTTACCATACAGACTGGTTAGAGCCTTTCTGACTGGAGCTAGTTCCTGTTCTGGTTACCATAGAGACTGTTCTGGTTACCATAGAGACTGGTTAGAGCCTGGCTTTCTGATTGGAGCTAGTTCCTGTTCTGGTTACCATAGAGGCTGGTTAGAGCCTGGCTTTCTGATTAGGCTATTTCCTGTTCTGGTTACCATAGAGACTGGTTAGAGCCTTTCTGACTGGAGCTAGTTCCTGTTCTGGTTACCATAGAGACTGGTTAGAGCCTGGCTTTCTGACTGGAGCTGGTTCCCTGTTCTGGTTACCATAGAGGCTGGTTAGAGCCTTTCTGACTGGAGCTAGTTCCTGTTCTGGTTACCATAGAGACTGGTTAGAGCATGGCTTTCTGACCGGTTCCTTGTTCCTCTTCTAGTTACCATAGGCGCTTGTTTAGAGCCTTTCTGACTGGAGCTAGTTCCTGTTCTGATTACCATACAGACTGGTTAGAGCCTTTCTGACTGGAGCTAGTTCCTGTTCTAGTTACCATAGTTCCTGTTCTGGTTACCATAGAGACTGTTTAGAGCCTGGCTTCTGACTGGAGCTAGTTCCTGTTCTGGTTACCATACAGACTGGTTAGAGCCTTTCTGACTGGAGCTGGTTCCTGTTCTGGTTACCATAGTTCCTGTTCTGGTTACCATAGAGACTGGTTAGTGCCTGGCTTTCTGATTGGAGCTAGTTCCTGTTCTGGTTACCATAGAGGCTGGTTAGAGCCTGGCTTTCTGATTGGAGCTAGTTCCTGTTCTGGTTACCATAGAGACTGGTTAGAGACTTTCTGACTGGAGCTATTTCCTGTTCTGGTTACCATAGAGACTGGTTAGAGCCTGGCTTTCTGACTGGAGATAATTCCTGTTCTGGTTACCATAGAGACTGGTTAGAGCCTGACTTCCCGACTGGAGCTATTTCTTGTTGTGGTTACCATAGAGACTGGTTAGAGCCTGGCTTTCTGACTGGAGCTAGTTCCTGTTCTAGTTACCATAGAGACTGGTTAGAGCATGGCTTTCTGACTGGAGCTAGTTCCTGTTGTGGTTACCATAGAGACTGGTTAGAGCCTGGCTTTCTGACTGGAGCTAGTTCCTGTTGTGGTTACCATAGAGACTGGTTAGAGCCTGGCTTTCTGACTGGAGATAATTCCTGTTCTGGTTACCATAGAGACTGGTTAGAGCCTGGCTTTCTGACTGGAGCTAGTTCCTGTTCCTCTGTTCCTGGCTGTGCTAGCTGGTCATCTGTAATGTGTAGTATCTGTGTGGTATGGCTGTAAAGCTGGTCCCTGACTGTACAGTGTACTGGAGCTGCAGTTGTTCCTATTTCTCTGTTCCTCTCCTGGTCGTCATCAGTGTTAATGACCCAGGGCTGGGTTATCATCAGTGTTAATGACCCAGGGCTGAGTGATCATCAGTGTTAATGACCCAGGGCTGAGTGATCATCAGTGTTAATGACCCAGGGCTGAGTGGTCATCAGTGTTAATGACCAAGGGCTGAGTGATCATCAGTGTTAATGATCCAGGGCTGAGTGGTCATCAGTGTTAATGACCCAGGGCTGTGTGGTCATCAGTGTTAATGACCCAGGGCTGGGTTATCATCAGTGTTAATGATCCAGGGCTGGGTTATCATCAGTGTTAATGACCCAGGGCTGGGTTATCATCAGTGTTAATGATCCAGGGCTGGGTTATCATCAGTGGTAATGACCCAGGGCTGGGTTATCATCAGTGTTAATGACCCAGGGCTGAGTGGTCATCAGTGGTAATGACCCAGGGCTGAGGAACAAACCATGGGCCCACCCCCTCCCATCTCCCTGTAACAGCGGAACAAGCACCAGCCGTGCTCTATTAATCAGGATGCCAAGAGAGTAAATAAGAGTTTGATTTGATGTTAATGTAGAAGAGGGGGGGGGAGAGAGAGAGAGAGAGAGAGAGAGAGAGAGAGAGAGAGAGAGAGAGGGGAGAGAGGTATTGTTTTCTCTCGGTGGTGAGGAGCATCGTTCGGGCTGGTCAGGAGGCACTCGAGGCCTGGAGTGACGGAGTCTGCTGATGTAATATCCTTGTTCCGTGGAGGAGAGGAAAAATGCTGAGAGAAGGAGAAGAAAATGCTTTCATAGAATATTCACTGTGCCTTTATTGTCCAGTCTTCAGTCTTTATATCCCCAGTTGATCTATATTATATGACAGGTCTTTGTGTGAATGAAGATGCTGACTGTAGGGTCCTCCTGCACCCTATTCCCTATATAGTGCACTACTCTAGAGCCCTATTCGCCATATAGTGCACTACTCTAGAGCCCTATTCCCTATATAGTGCCCTGCTCTAGAGCCCTATTCCCTATATAGTGGACTACTCTAGAGCCCTATTCCCTATATAGTGCACTACTCTAGAGCCCTATTCCCTATATAGTGCACTACTCTAGAGCCCTATTCGCTATATAGTGCACTACTCTAGAGCCCTATTCCCTATATAGTGCACTACTCTAGAGCCCTATTCCCTATATAGTGCACTACTCTAGAGCCCTATTCCCTATATAACATGTTGCCCCTATGGGCCCTGGTCAAAAGGAGTGAAAGATAATAAGGCTCTAGAGTAGTGCACTATATAGGGAATAGGGAATAGGGCTAGGAACTCTAGAGTAGTGCACTATATAGGGAATAGGGCTCTAGAGTATTGCACTATATAGGGAATAGGGCTCTAGAGCAGGGCACTATATAGGGGAATAGGGCCTCTAGAGCAGGGCACTATATAGGGAATAGGGCTCTAGAGCAGTGCACTATATAGGAATAGGGCTCTAGAATATTGCACTATATAGGGAATAGGGCTCTAAGTAGTGCACTATATAGGGAATAGGGCTCTAGAGCAGGGCACTATATAGGAATAGGGCTCTAGAGCAGGGCACTATATAGGGAATAGGGCTCTAGAGCAGGGCACTATATAGGGAATAGGGCTCTAGAGTAGTGCACTATATAGGGAATAGGGCTCTAGAGTAGTGCACTATATAGGGAATAGGGCTCTAGAGTAGTCCACTATATAGGAATAGGGCTCTAGAGCAGGGCACTATATAGGGAATAGGGCTCTAGAGCAGTGCACTATATAGGGAATAGGGCTCTAGAGTATTGCACTATATAGGGAATAGGGCTCTAGAGTAGTGCACTATATAGGGAATAGGGCTCTAGAGCAGGGCACTATATAGGGAATAGGGCTCTAGAGCAGGGCACTATATAGGGAATAGGGCTCTAGAGCAGGGCACTATATAGGGAATAGGGCTCTAGAGTAGTGCACTATATAGGAATAGGGCTCTAGAGTAGTGCACTATATAGGGAATAGGGCTCTAGGGTAGTGCACTATATAGGGAATAGGGCTCTAGAGCAGGGCACTATATAGGGAATAGGGCTCTAGAGCAGGGCACTATATAGGGCATAGGGCTCTAAAGTAGTGCACTATATAGGGAATAGGGCTCTAAAGTAGTGCACTATATAGGGAATAGGGCTCTAGAGTAGTGCACTATATAGGGAATAAGGTGCCATTTGAGGGTCAACCTGAGTCTTTCTGGTGCTTTCTTCATCTACAGTGCTCTGTTGCCCAGATGTGTCCTATCTAAACAGTTTACACTGGTGGACACCCACTGACAACACTCTGTACACCTGGGTTGCATCCGGAACCGCACCCTATTCCCTATGTAGTGCACTAGTTTTGACCAGGGCCCATTGGGCTCGGGTCTAAAGTAGTGCACTTTATAGGGAGTATGTTGTCATTTTGGGAAGCAGCCGCCTCTCTCTACAGCTACATCAGACCAGTGTAATTCTAGTCTCTCTGTGCTGGCAGCCCTGTAACTAACATACAGTCCCACAGCCTCATGGTTAACCCTTCCAGAGGAGACTGCTAGTAGCGAATATGATACATGTTGGACAAGTTTGGGATGTTCATATGACCTTCTACCAGTCTTCTCTGGAAGAGTTAACCATGGGGCTGTGTGACTGTGTGTTAGTCACGGGCTGTGTGACTGTGCGTTAGTTACGGGGCTGTGTGACTGTGCATTAGTTACGGGGCTGTGTGACTGTGCATTAGTTACGGGGCTGTGTGACTGTGTGTTAGTCACGGGGCTGTGTGACTGTGCGTTAGTCACGGGGCTGTGTGACTGTGCTTTAGTTACGGGGCTGTGTGACTGTGCGTTAGTTACGGGGCTGTGTGACTGTGCGTTAGTTACGGGGCTGTGTGACTGTGCGTTAGTTACGGGGCTGTGTGACTGTGCGTTAGTTACGGGGCTGTGTGACTGTGCGTTAGTTACGGGGCTGTGTGACTGTGCGTTAGTTACGGGGCTGTGTGACTGTGCGTTAGTTACGGGGCTGTGTGACTGTGCGTTAGTCACGGGGCTGTGTGACTGTGCTTTAGTTACGGGGCTGTGTGACTGTGCGTTAGTTACGGGGCTGTGTGACTGTGCGTTAGTTACGGGGCTGTGTGACTGTGCGTTAGTTACGGGGCTGTGTGACTGTGCGTTAGTTACGGGGCTGTGTGACTGTGCGTTAGTTACGGGGCTGTGTGACTGTGCGTTAGTTACGGGGCTGTGTGACTGTGCGTTAGTTACGGGGCTGTGTGACTGTGCGTTAGTCACGGGGCTGTGTGACTGTGCGTTAGTTACGGGGCTGTGTGACTGTGCGTTAGTTACGGGGCTGTGTGACTGTGCGTTAGTCACGGGGCTGTGTGACTGTGCGTTAGTCACGGGGTTGTGTGACTGTGCGTTAGTTACGGGGCTGTGTGACTGTGCGTTAGTTACGGGGCTGTGTGACTGTGCATTAGTTACGGGGCTGTGTGACTGTGCGTTAGTTACGGGGCTGTGTGACTGCGTTAATTACGGGGCTGTGTGACTGTGCGTTAGTTACGGGGCTGTGTGACTGTGCGTTAGTTACGGGGCTGTGTGACTGTGCGTTAGTTACGGGGCTGTGTGACTGTGCGTTAGTTACGGGGCTGTGTGACTGTGCGTTAGTTACGGGGCTGTGTGACTGTGCGTTAGTTACGGGGCTGTGTGACTGTGCGTTAGTTACGGGGCTGTGTGACTGTGCGTTAGTTACGGGCTGTGTGACTGTGCGTTAGTTGCGGGGCTGTGTGACTGTGCGTTAGTTACGGGGCTGTGTGACTGTGCGTTAGTCACGGGGGCTGTGTGACTGTGCTTTAGTTACTGGGGCTGTGTGACTGCGTTAGTTACGGGGCTGTGTGACTGTGCGTTAGTTACGGGGCTGTGTGACTGTGCGTTAGTTACGGGGCTGTGTGACTGTGCGTTAGTTACGGGGCTGTGTGACTGTGCGTTAGTTACGGGGCTGTGTGACTGTGCGTTAGTTACGGGGCTGTGTGACTGTGCGTTAGTTACGGGGCTGTGTGACTGTGCGTTAGTCACGGGGCTGTGTGACTGTGCGTTAGTCACGGGGCTGTGTGACTGTGCGTTAGTTACGGGGCTGTGTGACTGTGCGTTAGTCACGGGGCTGTGTGACTGTGCGTTAGTCACGGGGTTGTGTGACTGTGCGTTAGTTACGGGGCTGTGTGACTGTGCGTTAGTTACGGGGCTGTGTGACTGTGCGTTAGTTACGGGGCTGTGTGACTGTGCGTTAGTTACGGGGCTGTGTGACTGCGTTAATTACGGGGCTGTGTGACTGTGCGTTAGTTACGGGGCTGTGTGACTGTGCGTTAGTTACGGGGCTGTGTGACTGTGCGTTAGTTACGGGGCTGTGTGACTGTGCGTTAGTTACGGGGCTGTGTGACTGTGCGTTAGTTACGGGGCTGTGTGACTGTCTGTGCGTTAGTTACGGGGCTGTGTGACTGTGCGTTAGTTACGGGGCTGTGTGACTGTGCGTTAGTTACGGGGCTGTGTGACTGTGCGTTAGTTGCGGGGGGCTGTGTGACTGTGCGTTAGTTACGGGGCTGTGTGACTGTGCGTTAGTTACGGGGCTGTGTGACTGTGCGTTAGTTACGCGGCTGTGTGACTGCGTTAGTTACGGGGCTGTGTGACTGTGCGTTAGTTACGGGGCTGTGTGACTGTGCGTTAGTTACGGGGCTGTGTGACTGTGCGTTAGTTAGGGGGCTGTGTGACTGTGCGTTAGTTACGGGGCTGTGTGACTGTGCGTTAGTCACGGGGCTGTGTGACTGTGCGTTAGTTACGGGGCTGTGTGACTGTGCGTTAGTTACGGGGCTGTGTGACTGTGCGTTAGTTACGGGGCTGTGTGACTGTGCGTTAGTTACGGGGCTGTGTGACTGTGCGTTAGTTGCGGGGCTGTGTGACTGTGCGTTAGTTACGGGGCTGTGTGACTGTGCGTTAGTTACACGGCTGTGTGACTGCGTTAGTTACGGGGCTGTGTGACTGTGCGTTAGTTACGGGGCTGTGTGACTGTGCGTTAGTTACGGGGCTGTGTGACTGTGCGTTAGTTACGGGGCTGTGTGACTGTGCGTTAGTTACGGGGCTGTGTGACTGTGCGTTAGTTACGGGGCTGTGTGACTGTGCGTTAGTTACGGGGCTGTGTGACTGTGCGTTAGTTACGGGGCTGTGTGACTGTGCGTTAGTTACGGGGCTGTGTGACTGTGCGTTAGTTACGGGGCTGTGTGACTGTGCGTTAGTTATGCGGCTGTGTGACTGCGTTAGTTACGGGGGCTGTGTGACTGTGCGTTAGTTACAAGGCTGTAGATGTATGTAGCTGTAGAGGCGGCTACGTCCCAAAATGGCAACACACAGTGTGTGCAATATTATAATTTATTTTTCCTGACTCCTAAATGTGTTGTATGTGTTTTAGAGGGTAGATCCTTGCGTGTGTTGAGTGGGTGGTGTGTATTTGACCCCTATGCCCAGTTGGGGGAGCTGATTTGGGGTTGATTCTCTGTCATGCTACCCCTGGAGCCTGGCCACCCTGGCCATATGACAGCCATTAGTTCCCTGGTCCCTGGTTCCCTAGTCAATGTGTGTGTGGCTGGGGAGAAGATAGAGATAAATCTAGGCCTGGGTTCAAATACTATTCTCTATATATATATATATATATATATATATATATATATATATATATATATATATATATATATATATATATATATATCTGTTTGCTCCAGTGTGCTTGGAGTGACAGGTGGGTGGGGGTTGTACTTTTGGGACTTCTCTATTGGTTCCATGGCACCAGGCAAGCTCAATCAAGCCCAGATAAAGTATTTTCGAATAATACTTTTTTTCTCTCCATACTATTTGAACCCAGGAATGGATCATTCCTTGAGTTGAAACGTTGGTAATTGCAGTCAGGTTCTGCCAACAACACAACATCAACAACCGTCATGTGACCAGAGGCTTTGCTGTGCTTCTGACCCCCCTCCTG
>NW_027008428.1:60000-85000 GCF_036934945.1 Oncorhynchus masou masou | reverse complement strand
GTTTTCCAAAATCGCTTAAATATCTATTCTGAATTAAGATTCAACGGTGTCTGCAGAAAGAATCAGCTATGACATGACACCTTGAGTTAGAAAAATATCCATCTAGCTTGGTCGTTGAAGAGGATTAACACCGTAACACAATGACGTTAACAGAAAGACATCATTTCTCCCTTATCTGTACTATACAAAAATACGTCATTATGGATGTGTGATGTATTCCTTGTGATGTATCCCCCTGCCCATAACAAGACCACATTTGGTTGGTACGACTCGAACCAACCCTGAATCAATCATCAACATCAACATGTTTCACAAGATCACAAGACAGCACAGTAGTCCAGTAGAGTCCAGTAGTCCAGTAGAGTCCAGTAGAGTCCAGTAGAGTCCAGAAGAGTCCAGTAAAGTCCAGTAGAGTCCAGTAAAGTCCAGAAGAGTCCAGTAGAGTCCAGAAGAGTCCAGTAGAGTCCAGTAGAGTCCAGTAGAGTCCAGAAGAGTCCATTCGAGACCAGAAGAGTCCAGTAGAGTCCAGTAAAGTCCAGTAGAGTCCAGTAAAGTCCAGAAGAGTCCACTAGAGTCCAGTAGAGTCCAGTAGAGTCCAGTAGAGTCCAGAAGAGTCCAGTAAAGTCCAGTAGAGTCCAGTAGAGTCCAGAAGAGTCCAGTAGAGTCCAGTAGAGTCCAGAAGAGTCCAGAAGAGTCCAGTAAAGTCCAGTAGAGTCCAGAAGAGTCCAGTAGAGTCCAGTAGAGTCCAGAAGAGTCCAGTAGAGTCCAGTAGAGTCCAGAAGAGTCCATTTGAGACCAGAAGAGTCCAGTAGAGTCCAGTAAAGTCCAGTAGAGTCCAGTAAAGTCCACTAGAGTCCACTAGAGTCCACTAGAGTCCAGTAGAGTCCAGTAGAGTCCAGTAGAGTCCAGAAGAGTCCAGTAGAGTCCAGTAGAGTCCAGAAGAGTCCAGAAGAGTCCAGTAGAGTCCAGTAGAGTCCAGTAGAGTCCAGTAGAGTCCAGTAGAATCCAGAAGAGTCCAGTAGAGTCCAGAAGAGTCCAGTAAAGTCCATTAGAGTCCAGTAGAGTCCAGAAGAGTCCAGCAGAGTCCAGTAGAGTCCAGTAGAGTCCAGTAGAGTCCAGAAGAGTCCAGTAGAGTCCAGTAGAGTCCAGTAGAGTCCAGTAGAGTCCAGTAGAGTCCAGTAGAGTCCAGTAGAGTCCAGTAAAGGCATCTAAACCAAGGAATCCTGGCAGTAGTGGAGGAATTCAGAATCGGATGAAAAAACAGTCCTCCAGAACACCTCTTCCATGTATTATTCATGGCCATGTACAAAGCATAAGGAATACGACTGATGAGCTTGTAACCAACACCTCTCAGCGTAGCGACAATCCTCGTTGATCTGTCTATCTGAGACCTGGCTCACGGAACAGGATCCCGACTCCGTTGTGGAGCTGCATGGCTACACAACCTTTCAAATGGACCGAAACATCAACTCTGGTAAGAGAAAAGGTTGTGGAATTCGGCCCATGTTATAACGAAGCACCAGGTCTGTACTAAAGACGTTGACCTCCTTGCTCTTAACCGTCAGCCATACTACCTGTCACGGGAAATAAATCAGCTCCAACTATTTATTGTTTACATCGCCCCCCTCCGCTGACACCCAAACAGCTGCCGTCTTGATGTATGACCTTGTATCCCAGGCTGAGACAGAGTCACCTGAAGCAGGAAGACTGATCCTGGGAGACTTTAACACCTGCAATCTATCTGAACATTAACATCATATCAGCAATATGTTACATGTCCTCCTGAAATGAAGCCTGTCTGGTCCTCTGTTATGGTAACATCCCAGGTGAAGCCTGTCTGGACCTCTGTTATGGTAACATCCCAGGTGAAGCCTGTCTGGACCTCTGTTATGGTAACATCCCAGGTGAAGCCTGTCTGGCCCTCTGTTAAAAACATCTCAGGTGAAGCCTGTCTGGACCTCTGTTAAAAACATCCCAGGTGAAGCCTGTCTGGTCCTCTGTTAAAAACATCTCGGGTGAAGCCTGTCTGGTCCTCTGTTAAAAACATCCCAGGTGAAGCCTGTCTGGTCCTCTGTTAAAAACATCCCAGGTGAAGCCTGTCTGGTCCTCTGTTAAAAACATCTCGGGTGAAGCCTGTCTGGTCCTCTGTTATGGTAACATCCCAGGTGAAGCCTGTCTAGTCCTCTGTTAAAAACATCTCAGGTGAAGCCTGTCTGGTCCTCTGTTATGGTAACATCCCAGGTGAAGCCTGTCTGGTCCTCTGTTAAAAACATCTCAGGTGAAGCCTGTCTGGTCCTCTGTTAAAAACATCTCAGGTGAAGCCTGTCTGGTCCTCTGTTATGGTAACATCCCAGGTGAAGCCTGTCTGGTCCTCTGTTATGGTAACATCCCAGGTAAAGCCTGTCTGGCCCTCTGTTAAAAACATCCCAGGTGAAGCCTGTCTGGTCCTCTGTTAAAAACATCTCAGGTGAAGCCTGTCTGGTCCTCTGTTAAAAACATCCCAGGTGAAGCCTGTCTGGTCCTCTGTTAAAAACATCTCGGGTGAAGCCTGTCTGGTCCTCTGTTAAAAACATCCCAGGTGAAGCCTGTCTGGTCCTCTGTTAAAAACATCCCAGGTGAAGCCTGTCTGGTCCTCTGTTAAAAACATCTCAGGTGAAGCCTGTCTGGTCCTCTGTTAAAAACATCCCAGGTGAAGCTTGTCTGGTCCTCTGTTAAAAACATCCCAGGTGAAGCTTGTCTGGTCCTCTGTTATGGTAATATCCCAGGTGAAGCTTGTCTGGTCCTCTGTTATGGTAACATCTCAGGTGAAGCTTGTCTGGTCCTCTGTTATGGTAACATCCCAGGTGAAGCCTGTCTGGACCTCTGTTAAAAACATCTCAGGTGAAGCCTGTCTGGTCCTCTGTTAAAAACATCTCAGGTGAATTCTGTCTGGTCCTCTGTTAAAAACATCCCAGGTGAAGCCTGTCTGGTCCTCTGTTAAAAACATCTCAGGTGAAGCCTGTCTGGTCCTCTGTTAAAAACATCTCAGGTGAAGCCTGTCTGGTCCTCTGTTAAAAACATCCCAGGTGAAGCCTGTCTGGTCCTCTGTTAAAAACATCTCAGGTGAAGCCTGTCTGGTCCTCTGTTATGGTAATATCCCAGGTGAAGCTTGTCTGGTCCTCTGTTATGGTAATATCCCAGGTGAAGCCTGTCTGGTCCTCTGTTATGGTAACATCCCAGGTGAAGCCTGTCTGGACCTCTGTTAAAAACATCTCAGGTGAAGCCTGTCTGGTCCTCTGTTATGGTAATATCCCAGGTGAAGACTCTCTGGTCCTCTGTTATGGTAACATCCCAGGTGAAGCCTGTCTGGTCCTCTGTTAAAAACATCTCAGGTGAAGCCTGTCTGGTCCTCTGTTAAAAACATCTCAGGTGAAGCCTGTCTGGTCCTCTGTTATGGTAATATCCCAGGTGAAGCTTGTCTGGTCCTCTGTTATGGTAACATCCCAGGTGAAGCTTGTCTGGTCCTCTGTTATGGTAATATCCCAGGTGAAGCCTGTCTGGTCCTCTGTTATGGTAACATCCCAGGTGAAGCCTGTCTGGTCCTCTGTTATGGTAATATCCCAGGTGAAGCCTGTCTGGTCCTCTGTTATGGTAACATCTCAGGTGAAGCCTGTCTGGTCCTCTGTTAAGGTAACATCCCAGGTGAAGCCTGTCTGGTCCTCTGTTATGGTAACATCCCAGGTGAAGCCTGTCTGGAAGATAGTCAACATCTTGTCCAATAATAAACCGTGGGTTTATGGGTAAGTCGGGAATTCAAACAGCTCCTCATCCAACAGAGAAGAGTGTTAATATCAGGTTGCTGTAAAGACGAAAGGAAACTTTAAATGAATTCACCTTTATTTAACCAGGTGGGCCAGGTGAGAACAAGTTCTCATTTACTCATTTGAGACCTGGCCAAGATAAAGCAAAGCAGTGCGACAAAAACAACACAGAGTTACACATGAACAAACGGACAGTCAATAACACAATAGAACAAAATCTATATACATTGTATTCAGAGGCATCTCAAAAGCAAGATGAAGGAGTGCAAGTCAGCATACAAAGTCACAGTAGAAAACCTTTTCAAGGACAAAGACAGTAGGAAAGTCTGGCAAGGTTCACAAACCATCACAGGCCACAAACCATCACAGGTTATATTTATATAACTGTCAAATGAGCTTTGCTTTTGCAAATGGTTTGAACAGTTTCTATTGTCGGTTTGACGTGTGATTGTACATCACAGCAGAAAGTGGCCTTGGACAGTATAGACAGCATGCCAGCTGTTGATGTACAGATCTCTGTGAATGACCGTCAAGCAACACTTGTAACGTGTCAACCCAGGACCATCATATGGTCCAGACGACGACAGCAGCAAGGCACTCCAGACATGTGCAGAGCAGCTGGCATCACCGTACCAGAAGCTGCTCCAGCTGTCACCGAACACTGGGATAATTCCAGTCTTATACAAGAAGTTGCTGATTGTCCCAGTACCTAAAAACAAAGAGCCAATAGAAAAGAAGAATGTGGACCAGGGGCGGGAAACTCTAGTCCTCAAGAGGGTCTGATTGGTGTCACCCCCCCGCACCGAGCAAACACAGCTGATTAATCTCATTGTGTTCTAAACTGAAGATCATGACTAGGTGATTATTGGAGTCAGGTGTGTTAGCTGGGTGCTGGGGCAAAACTGCAGGGTGGTATGTTTCCCTGTAGTCGTGGTATCTGTAGTCCACCCTGCAGGGTGGTATGTTTCCCTGTAGTCGTGGTATCTGTAGTCCACCCTGCAGGGTGGTATGTTTCCTTGTAGTCCTGGTATCTGTAGTCCACCCTGCAGGGTGGTATGTTTCCCTGTAACCCTGGTATCTGTTGTCCTGACATCTGTAACCCTGACATCTGTAGTCCTGACATCTGTAGTCCTGACATCTGTAGTCCTGACATCTGTAGTCCTGGTATCTGTAGTACACCCTGCAGGGTGGTATGTTTCCCTGTAACCCTGGTATCTGTTGTCCTGACATCTGTAGTCCTGACATCTGTAGTCCTGACATCTGTAGTCCTGGTATCTGTAGTACACCCTGCAGGGTGGTATGTTTCCCTGTAACCCTGGTATCTGTTGTCCTGACATCTGTAGTCCTGACATCTGTAGTCCTGACATCTGTAGTCCTGACATCTGTAGTCCTGACATCTGTAGTCCTGGTATCTGTTGTCCTGACATCTGTAGTCCTGACATCTGTAGTCCTGACATCTGTAGTCCTGGTATCTGTAGTCCTGACATCTGTAGTCCTGGTATCTGTAGTCCTGACTTCTGTAGTCCTGGTATCTGTAGTCCACCCTGCAGGGTGGTATGCTTCCCTGTAACCCTGACATCTGTAGCCCTGGTATCTGTAGTCCACCCTGCAGGGTGGTATGCTTCCCTGTAACCATGACATCTGTAGCCCTGGTATCTGTAGTCCACCCTGCAGGGGGGTATGTTTGCCTGTAGTCCTGACATCTGTAGTCCACCCTGCAGGGGGGTATGTTTGCCTGTAGCCCTGGTATCTGTAGTCCACCCTGCAGGGTGGTATGTTTCCCTGTAGCCCTGACATCTGTAGTCCTGACTTCTGTAGTCCTGGTATCTGTAGTCCACCCTGCAGGGTGGTATGCTTCCCTGTAACCCTGACATCTGTAGCCCTGGTATCTGTAGTCCACCCTGCAGGGGTATGCTTCCCTGTAGCCCTGACATCTGTAGTCCTGACATCTGTAGTCCACCCTGCAGGGTGGTATGTTTCCCTGTAACTCTGACATCTGTAGTCCTGACATCTGTAGTCCTGACATCTGTAGTCCTGACTTCTGTAGTCCTGGTATCTGTAGTCCACCCTGCAGGGTGGTATGTTTCCCTGTAACCCTGACATCTGTAGTCCTGACATCTGTAGTCCTGACATCTGTAGTCCTGACTTCTGTAGTCCACCCTGCAGGGGGTATGCTTCCCTGTAGCCCTGACATCTGTAACCCTGACATCTGTAGTCCACCCTGCAGGGGGTATGCTTCCCTGTAGCCCTGACATCTGTAGTCCTGACATCTGTAGTCCACCCTGCAGGGGTATGTTTCCCTGTAACTCTGACATCTGTAGTCCTGGTATCTGTAGTCCACCCTGCAGGGGGTATGTTTCCCTGTAACTCTGACATCTGTAGTCCTGGTATCTGTAGTCCACCCTGCAGGGGGGTATGTTTCCCTGTAGTCCTGACATCTGTAGTCCTGGTATCTGTAGTCCACCCTGCAGGGGGGTATGTTTCCCTGTAACCCTGACATCTGTAGCCCTGGTATCTGTAGTCCACCCTGCAGGGTGGTATGTTTCCCTGTATTACCGATTTCTTTGTTGAAGTCCGGGTTCCTGCTCTTTAGGCCAAAGGCAGATGACCTCAGGTTCTTGGATATTCCAGGATGATATAGTGAAGGCTTTTTGTTCCATAAAGTGTCCAATGTTGTTGGTTGTGGTATTGCCTCAGGCCAGTAAGTGTGAGCAGATCTGTCTCCCTCTCTGTCTCTCTCTCTCTGTTTTTCTCTCTCTCTCTCTCGCTCTCTCGCTCTCTCTGTCTCTCTCTCTCTGTTTTTCTCTCTCTCTCTCTCTCTCTCTCTCTCGCTCTCTGTCTCTCTCTCTCTCTCTCTCTCTCTCTCTCTGTCTCTCTCTCTGTCTCTCTCTCTCTCTGTCTCTGTCTCTCTCTCTCTCTGTCTCTCTGTCTCTCTCTCTCTCTCTCTCTCTCTCTCTAATCAGATATGAATTGACTTGTACATGTATTTGGTTGGTTTACTATGTTGGTGTAAATGGCATATTGGTGTTTTATATGTGAATAGAGGTTTGTCTGTTCTCAGGGATTGTAGTTGGTTTGTGAGCTGAGCATGTATATTGGTGTTGTGTTGGTGTTTATATGTGAATAGAGGTGTATCTGTTCTCAGGGATTGTGGTGGTTTGTGAGCTGAGCATGTATATTGGTGTTGTGTTGGTGTTTATATGTGAATAGAGGTGTATCTGTTCTCAGGGGTTGTGGTGGTTCGTGAGCTGAGCATGTATATGGTTGTTGTGTTGGTGTTTATGTGGTAGATTCAGTATATTCAGTACATTTACAGGCGTTTGCATAATGCCTTTTCATATGAACTCTGTCCCAAGGTGCAGTATACACAGTGTCCTCACACCTTACTGCTTAACACATTCCAGAACACATCCCTTTCTCATGAAATATACAAGGCCTTGCTCTCAATCCTATTTCATTTCATGCAAATGGATGAAAATGTAAACAACATGTGATCCTGTCTTTGTCCTGGGTTGCTGTTGAACTGGTGTGACTAGGGCTAAAACCAGTTGGCCTTTTAGTCTAGAACATGCCAGAGAGTGTTCGTTGACTTTATACTTCAACAGGCGGTGAATTATGCAGAACCTCGTGTTGAGTCCAACCCATTAAGAAACAACCTATTATCCCTATGTGTCTGAAATGGCTCCCTATTCCCTATGTAGTGCACTACTGTAGACCAGAGCCCTATTCCCTATATAGTGCACTACTTTAGACCAGGGCCCTATTCCCTATATAGTGCACTACTTTAGACCAGAGCCCTATTCCCTATATAGTGCACAACTTCAGACCAGAGCCCTATTCCCTATATAGTGTACTACTTTAGACCAGAGCCCTATTCCCTATATAGTGCACTACTTTAGAGCAGAGCCCTATTCCCTATGTAGTGCACTACTTTAGACCAGAGCCCTATTCCCTATATAGTGTACTACTGTTGACCAGGGCCCTATTCCCTATATAGTAGACTACTTTAGACCAGAGCCCTATTCCCTATATAGTGGACTACTTTAGAGCAGAGCCCTATTCCCTATGTAGTGCACTACTTTAGACCAGAGCCCTATTCCCTATATAGTACACTACTTTAGACCAGAGCCCTATTCCATATATAGTACACTACTTTAGACCAGAGCCCTATTCCCTATATAGTACACTACTTTAGACCAGAGCCCTATTCCCTATATAGTACACTACTTTATACCAGAGCCCTATTCCCTATATAGTACACTACTTTAGACCAGGGCCCTATTCCCTATATAGTGCACTACTTTAGACCAGAGCCCTATTCCCTATATAGTGCACTACTTTAGACCAGGGCCCTATTCCCTATATAGTAGACTACTTTAGACCAGAGCCCTATTCCCTATATAGTGGACTACTTTAGACCAGAGCCCTATTCCCTATATAGTGCACTACTTTAGACCAGGGCCCTATTCCTTATATAGTGCACTACTTTAGACCAGAGCCCTATTCCCTATATAGTACACTACTTTAGACCAGAGCCCTATTCCCTATATAGTACACTACTTTAGACCAGAGCCCTATTCCCTATATAGTACACTACTTTAGACCAGAGCCCTATTCCCTATATAGTACACTACTTTAGACCAGAGCCCTATTCCCTATATAGTACACTACTTTAGACCAGGGCCCTATTCCCTATATAGTGCACTACTTTAGACCAGAGCCCTATTCCCTATATAGTGCACTACTTTAGACCAGGGCCCTATTCCCTATATAGTACACTAATTTAGACCAGAGCCCTATTCCCTATATAGTGGACTACTTTAGACCAGAGCCCTATTCCCTATATAGTGCACTACTTTAGACCAGAGTCCTATTCCCTATATAGTGCACTACTTTAGACCAGGGCCCTATTCCCTATATAGTGCACTACTTTAGACCAGAACCCTATTCCCTATATAGTGCACTACTTTAGACCAGAACCCTATTCCCTATATAGTGCACTACTTTAGACCAGGGCCCTATTCCCTATATAGTGCACTACGTTTGACCAGAGCCCTATTCCCTATATAGTGCACTACTTTAGACCAGGGCCCTATTCCCTATATAGTACACTAATTTAGACCAGAGCCCTATTCCCTATATAGTGGACTACTTTAGACCAGAGCCCTATTCCCTATATAGTGCACTACTTTAGACCAGAGTCCTATTCCCTATATAGTGCACTACTTTAGACCAGGGCCCTATTCCCTATATAGTGCACTACTTTAGACCAGAACCCTATTCCCTATATAGTGCACTACTTTAGACCAGAACCCTATTCCCTATATAGTGCACTACTTTAGACCAGGGCCCTATTCCCTATATAGTGCACTACGTTTGACCAGAGCCCTATTCCCTATATAGTGCACTACTTTAGACCAGAGCCCTATTCCCTATATAATGCACTACGTTTGACCAGAGCCCTATTCCCTATATAGTGCACTACTTTAGACCAGGGCCCTATTCCCTATATAGTGCACTACTTTAGACCAGAGCCCTATTCCCTATATAGTGCACTACTTTAGACCAGAGCCATATTCCCTATATAGGGCACTACTTTAGACCAGGGCCCTATTCCCTATATAGTGCACTACTTTAGACCAGAGCCCTATTCCCTATATAGTGCACTACTTTAGACCAGGGCCCTATTCCCTATATAGTAGACTACTTTAGACCAGAGCCCTATTCCCTATATAGTGGACTACTTTAGACCAGAGCCCTATTCCCTATATAGTGCACTACTTTAGACCAGGGCCCTATTCCTTATATAGTGCACTACTTTAGACCAGAGCCCTATTCCCTATATAGTACACTACTTTAGACCAGAGCCCTATTCCCTATATAGTACACTACTTTAGACCAGAGCCCTATTCCCTATATAGTACACTACTTTAGACCAGAGCCCTATTCCCTATATAGTACACTACTTTAGACCAGAGCCCTATTCCCTATATAGTACACTACTTTAGACCAGGGCCCTATTCCCTATATAGTGCACTACTTTAGACCAGAGCCCTATTCCCTATATAGTGCACTACTTTAGACCAGGGCCCTATTCCCTATATAGTACACTAATTTAGACCAGAGCCCTATTCCCTATATAGTGGACTACTTTAGACCAGAGCCCTATTCCCTATATAGTGCACTACTTTAGACCAGAGTCCTATTCCCTATATAGTGCACTACTTTAGACCAGGGCCCTATTCCCTATATAGTGCACTACTTTAGACCAGAACCCTATTCCCTATATAGTGCACTACTTTAGACCAGAACCCTATTCCCTATATAGTGCACTACTTTAGACCAGGGCCCTATTCCCTATATAGTGCACTACGTTTGACCAGAGCCCTATTCCCTATATAGTGCACTACTTTAGACCAGAGCCCTATTCCCTATATAATGCACTACGTTTGACCAGAGCCCTATTCCCTATATAGTGCACTACTTTAGACCAGGGCCCTATTCCTATATAGTGCACTACTTTAGACCAGAGCCCTATTCCCTATATAGTGCACTACTTTAGACCAGAGCCATATTCCCTATATAGGGCACTACTTTAGACCAGGGCCCTATTCCCTATATAGTACACTACTTTAGACCAGAGCCCTATTCCCTATATAGTACACTACTTTAAACCAGAGCCCTATTCCCTATATAGTACACTACTTTAGACCAGAGCCCTATTCCCTATATAGTGTACTACTGTTGACCAGGGCCCTATTCCCTATATAGTAGACTACTTTAGACCAGAGCCCTATTCCCTATATAGTGGACTACTTTAGAGCAGAGCCCTATTCCCTATGTAGTGCACTACTTTAGACCAGAGCCCTATTCCCTATATAGTACACTACTTTAGACCAGAGCCCTATTCCATATATAGTACACTACTTTAGACCAGAGCCCTATTCCCTATATAGTACACTACTTTAGACCAGAGCCCTATTCCCTATATAGTACACTACTTTAGACCAGAGCCCTATTCCCTATATAGTACACTACTTTAGACCAGGGCCCTATTCCCTATATAGTGCACTACTTTAGACCAGAGCCCTATTCCCTATATAGTGCACTACTTTAGACCAGGGCCCTATTCCCTATATAGTAGACTACTTTAGACCAGAGCCCTATTCCCTATATAGTGGACTACTTTAGACCAGAGCCCTATTCCCTATATAGTGCACTACTTTAGACCAGGGCCCTATTCCTTATATAGTGCACTACTTTAGACCAGAGCCCTATTCCCTATATAGTACACTACTTTAGACCAGAGCCCTATTCCCTATATAGTACACTACTTTAGACCAGAGCCCTATTCCCTATATAGTACACTACTTTAGACCAGAGCCCTATTCCCTATATAGTACACTACTTTAGACCAGAGCCCTATTCCCTATATAGTACACTACTTTAGACCAGGGCCCTATTCCCTATATAGTGCACTACTTTAGACCAGAGCCCTATTCCCTATATAGTGCACTACTTTAGACCAGGGCCCTATTCCCTATATAGTACACTAATTTAGACCAGAGCCCTATTCCCTATATAGTGGACTACTTTAGACCAGAGCCCTATTCCCTATATAGTGCACTACTTTAGACCAGAGTCCTATTCCCTATATAGTGCACTACTTTAGACCAGGGCCCTATTCCCTATATAGTGCACTACTTTAGACCAGAACCCTATTCCCTATATAGTGCACTACTTTAGACCAGAACCCTATTCCCTATATAGTGCACTACTTTAGACCAGGGCCCTATTCCCTATATAGTGCACTACGTTTGACCAGAGCCCTATTCCCTATATAGTGCACTACTTTAGACCAGAGCCCTATTCCCTATATAATGCACTACGTTTGACCAGAGCCCTATTCCCTATATAGTGCACTACTTTAGACCAGGGCCCTATTCCCTATATAGTGCACTACTTTAGACCAGAGCCCTATTCCCTATATAGTGCACTACTTTAGACCAGAGCCATATTCCCTATATAGGGCACTACTTTAGACCAGGGCCCTATTCCCTATATAGTGCACTACTTTAGACCAGAGCCCTATTCCCTATATAGTGCACTACTTTAGACCAGGGCCCTATTCCCTATATAGTAGACTACTTTAGACCAGAGCCCTATTCCCTATATAGTGGACTACTTTAGACCAGAGCCCTATTCCCTATATAGTGCACTACTTTAGACCAGGGCCCTATTCCTTATATAGTGCACTACTTTAGACCAGAGCCCTATTCCCTATATAGTACACTACTTTAGACCAGAGCCCTATTCCCTATATAGTACACTACTTTAGACCAGAGCCCTATTCCCTATATAGTACACTACTTTAGACCAGAGCCCTATTCCCTATATAGTACACTACTTTAGACCAGAGCCCTATTCCCTATATAGTGCACTACTTTAGACCAGGGCCCTATTCCCTATATAGTGCACTACTTTAGACCAGAGCCCTATTCCCTATATAGTGCACTACTTTAGACCAGAGCCATATTCCCTATATAGGGCACTACTTTAGACCAGGGCCCTATTCCCTATATAGTGCACTACTTTAGACCAGAGCCCTATTCCCTATATAGTGCACTACTTTAGACCAGGGCCCTATTCCCTATATAGTAGACTACTTTAGACCAGAGCCCTATTCCCTATATAGTGGACTACTTTAGACCAGAGCCCTATTCCCTATATAGTGCACTACTTTAGACCAGGGCCCTATTCCTTATATAGTGCACTACTTTAGACCAGAGCCCTATTCCCTATATAGTACACTACTTTAGACCAGAGCCCTATTCCCTATATAGTACACTACTTTAGACCAGAGCCCTATTCCCTATATAGTACACTACTTTAGACCAGAGCCCTATTCCCTATATAGTACACTACTTTAGACCAGAGCCCTATTCCCTATATAGTACACTACTTTAGACCAGGGCCCTATTCCCTATATAGTGCACTACTTTAGACCAGAGCCCTATTCCCTATATAGTGCACTACTTTAGACCAGGGCCCTATTCCCTATATAGTACACTAATTTAGACCAGAGCCCTATTCCCTATATAGTGGACTACTTTAGACCAGAGCCCTATTCCCTATATAGTGCACTACTTTAGACCAGAGTCCTATTCCCTATATAGTGCACTACTTTAGACCAGGGCCCTATTCCCTATATAGTGCACTACTTTAGACCAGAACCCTATTCCCTATATAGTGCACTACTTTAGACCAGAACCCTATTCCCTATATAGTGCACTACTTTAGACCAGGGCCCTATTCCCTATATAGTGCACTACGTTTGACCAGAGCCCTATTCCCTATATAGTGCACTACTTTAGACCAGAGCCCTATTCCCTATATAATGCACTACGTTTGACCAGAGCCCTATTCCCTATATAGTGCACTACTTTAGACCAGGGCCCTATTCCCTATATAGTGCACTACTTTAGACCAGAGCCCTATTCCCTATATAGTGCACTACTTTAGACCAGAGCCATATTCCCTATATAGGGCACTACTTTAGACCAGGGCCCTATTCCCTATATAGTACACTACTTTAGACCAGAGCCCTATTCCCTATATAGTACACTACTTTAAACCAGAGCCCTATTCCCTATATAGTACACTACTTTAGACCAGAGCCCTATTCCCTATATAGTACACTACTTTAGACCAGAGCCCTATTCCCTATATAGTACACTACTTTAGACCAGAGCCCTATTCCCTATATAGTACCCTACTTTAGACCAGGGCCCTATTCCCTATATAGTGCACTACTTTAGACCAGAGCCCTATTCCCTATATAGTGCACTACTTTAGACCAGGGCCCTATTCCCTATATAGTAGACTACTTTAGACCAGAGCCCTATTCCCTATATAGTGGACTACTTTAGACCAGAGCCCTATTCCCTATATAGTGCACTACTTTAGACCAGGGCCCTATTCCTTATATAGTGCACTACTTTAGACCAGAGCCCTATTCCCTATATAGTACACTACTTTAGACCAGAGCCCTATTCCCTATATAGTACACTACTTTAGACCAGAGCCCTATTCCCTATATAGTACACTACTTTAGACCGGAGCCCTATTCCCTATATAGTACACTACTTTAGACCAGGGCCCTATTCCCTATATAGTGCACTACTTTAGACCAGAGCCCTATTCCCTATATAGTGCACTGCTTTAGACCAGGGCCCTATTCCCTATATAGTACACTACTTTAGACCAGAGCCCTATTCCCTATATAGTGGACTACTTTAGACCAGAGCCCTATTCCCTATATAGTGCACTACTTTAGACCAGAGTCCTATTCCCTATATAGTGCACTACTTTAGACCAGGGCCCTATTCCCTATATAGTGCACTACTTTAGACCAGAACCCTATTCCCTATATAGTGCACTACTTTAGACCAGAACCCTATTCCCTATATAGTGCACTACTTTAGACCAGGGCCCTATTCCCTATATAGTGCACTACGTTTGACCAGAGCCCTATTCCCTATATAGTGCACTACTTTAGACCAGGGCCCTATTCCCTATATAGTGCACTACTTTAGACCAGGGCCCTATTCCCTATATAGTGCACTACTTTAGACCAGAGCCCTATTCCCTATATAGTGCACTACTTTAGACCAGGGCCCTATTCCCTATATAGTACACTACTTTAGACCAGAGCCCTATTCCCTATATATAGTGGACTACTTTAGACCAGAGCCCTATTCCCTATATAGTGCAATACTTTAGACCAGAGTCCTATTCCCTATATAGTGCACTACTTTAGACCAGGGCCCTATTCCCTATATAGTGCACTACTTTAGACCAGAACCCTATTCCCTATATAGTGCACTGCTTTAGACCAGAACCCTATTCCCTATATAGTGCACTACTTTAGACCAGAGCCCTATTCCCTATATTGTGCACTACTTTAGACCAGGGCCCTATTCCCTATATAGTGCACTACGTTTGACCAGAGCCCTATTCCCTATATAGTGCACTACTTTAGACCAGAGCCCTATTCCCTATATAATGCACTACGTTTGACCAGAGCCCTATTCCCTATATAGTGCACTACTTTAGACCAGGGCCCTATTCCCTATATAGTGCACTACTTTAGACCAGGGCCCTATTCCCTATATAGTGCACTACTTTAGACCAGAGCCCTATTCCCTATATAGTGCACTACTTTAGACCAGGGCCCTATTCTCTATATAGTGCACTACTTTAGACCAGAGCCCTATTCGCTATATAGTGCACTACGTTTCACCAGAGCCCTATTCCCTATGTAGTGCACTACGTTTGACCAGAGCCCTATTCCCTATATAGTGCACTACTTTATACCAGAGCCCTATTCCCTATGTAGTGCACTACATTTGACCAGAGCCCTATTCCCTTTATAGTGCACTACGTTTCACCAGAGCCCTATTCCCTATGTAGTGCACTACGTTTGACCAGAGCCCTATTCCCTATATAGTGCACTACGTTTCACCAGAGCCCTATTCCCTATGTAGTGCACTACGTTTGACCAGAGCCCTATTCCCTATATAGTGCACTACTTTTCACCAGAGCCCTATTCCCTATGTAGTGCACTACGTTTGACCAGAGCCCTATTCCCTACATAGTGCACTACGTTTGACCAGAGCCCTATTCCCTATATAGTGCACTACGTTTGACCAGAGCCCTATTCCCTATATAGTGCACTACGTTTGACCAGAGCCCTATTCCCTATGTAGTGCACTACGTTTGACCAGAGCCCTATTCCCTATATAGAACACTACTGTAGACCAGAGCCCTATTCCCTATATAGTACACTACTTTAGACCAGAGCCCTATTCCCTATATAGTGCACTACTTTAGACCAGAGCCCTATTCCCTATATAGTCCACTACTTTAGACCAGAGCACTATTCCCTATATAGTGCACTTCGTTTAACCAGAGCCCTATTCCTATATAGAACACTACTGTAGACCAGAGCCCTATTCCCTATATAGTACACTACTTTGGACCAGAGCCCTATTCCCTATATAGTGCACTACGTTTGACCAGAGCCCTATGGACCCCAGTGCATTATATAGAGAATAGGGTTTCATTGGGACTCATCATACCCCATACCCCATGCCATACGTTAGTTGTTTGACAGGCAGGCTTACTTAGGTTAAAAAGTTGCTCTTTGCCACAGATCTAGGATCAGGTTATAATCCTCCAATCCAAATATTGATTATTTTATTAGGGGAAATGCTTATCTGACTGTAGATCAGTGTCTATATGACAGTTTGTTTGACGTTAGCGCCTCATTCTCGTGGAGTTTTTACTTGCGTCTGGTGATTGAACAGTGGCCCCTACTGGTAGGAGGTTGAACAGACCGTGTCGCCCAACGGGTCAAAAGCAGGAGGTGGACCATAAAACATCGGCCACCATTTTCTGTTCATTTCCTGTCTATTTTACATGTTTAATTGGACCATAAAACATCGGCCACCATTTTCTGTTCATTTCCTGTCTATTTTACATGTTTAATTGGACCATAAAACATCGGACACCATTGTCTGTTCATTTCCTGTCTATTTTACATGTTTAATTGGACCATAAAACATCGGACACCATTGTCTGTTCATTTCCTGTCTATTTTACATGTTTAATTGGACCATAGAACATCGGCCACCATTTTCTGTTCATTTCCTGTGTATTTTACATGTTTAATTGGACCATAGAACATCGGCCACCATTTTCTGTTAATTTCCCGTCTATTCTACATGTTGAATGGCCACCGTTCATCTTCACGCAGCAGGTGATTGTCCTTTAGGGTATAAAGCTACATTAAACCTTGTGCCAGACAAACTAGCCTGTAGGGCTTAATAAACAGTCACTCTGTTTCATTGTTGTCGCCCCCCCCCCTCCCCCGCTAATTCAACCCTGTAGTTTACTGTCTAATAAATTGGCGTAGCGCTGCCTTCCTTAACTGCGGTGTTGCATGTATATCGCTGCCTGGGGAGACACCATTAAAAATGTAAATGAATTTATATGACGTGAAATAAAAACCTTGCTGGTGACATTGAGACCTCTTAAGTGCCATAAAGTTAAACACTGGAATGGGCGTGTCTCAAATGGGCCCTATTCCGTTTCTAGTGCCCTGCTTCTGACCGGGGACCATTTGAGCTCATTAAGTGGGGATGTACTTCTATATGGGAACAGTGAGGAATGTGTGTGTCTGTCTGTGTGTGTGTGTGTGTGTGTCTGTCTGTCTGTCTGTCTGTCTGTCTGTCTGTCTGTCTGTCTGTCTGTCTGTCTGTCTGTCTGTCTGTCTGTGTGTGTGTGTGTGTGTGTGTGTGTGTGTGTGTGTGTCCATGGCTGTCTGTCAGTGTCTGTTTAAGCACTCTGAATAGAATGATCTTTTTGAAGTCAGTTTGGCTCAACTAAGTGGAAAACTTAGCATTATTATTATTCTCTATACGTCTATAGTACACTACTACAATAGTGCACTATTTGGGGAATAGGGTGCCATTTTGGATGCAGTTTTAATCTACCACAGAGATACAAGCAGTTTTAATCTACCACAGAGATACAAGCAGTTTTAATCTACCACAGAGATACAAGCAGTTTTAATCTACCACAGAGAGCCATGCAGTTTTAATCTACCACAGAGAACCATGCAGTTTTAATCTACCACAGAGAACCATGCAGTTTTAATCTACCACAGAGCCATGCAGTTTTAATCTACCACAGAGAGCCATGCAGTTTTAATCTACCACAGAGAGACATGCAGTTTTCATCTACCACAGAGAGACATGCAGTTTTCATCTACCACAGAGAGACATGCAGTTTTCATCTACCACAGAGAGACATGCAGTTTTCATCTACCACAGAGAGACATGCAGTTTTCATTTACCACAGAGAGACATGCAGTTTTCATCTACCACAGAGAGCCATGCAGTTTTAATCCACCACAGAGAGCCATGCAATGAGGCAGAACTGCTTGGAACGTTAAAAGGGGACGTTGAATATTTGACAACTTGATGTTAGATGATTCCTGACCCTGACAGTATGTGTCAGGAGAATCTATAATCCACTGGTCCGTGCTTTGGCCCATAGAGCAGTTTCAGGGTGAGGAACCATCTAACGAGGTTGGGTACCAGGCTGTCTGTCTGCTAGCATTTCACTACTTCTACTCGGTCTCATATTACCAGACATGTTTAAGGAGTGGAATGACAACACAAACAGATCTGGGACCAGCCTACCATATAACATCAAGTTGTTAAATAGTGGACTTTCCCCTTTAAGTAGCCAAATAATAGGAAGCTCAAACCTTTTTGTTAAAGTTGTTGTTCATTTGAAGATAGAGAGGTCGAGAGATGTGTCCTTGTAGAATGTGATGTTGAGAATCCTTCCTGTTCTAAGGTGGTGCTTAGGGAACGTGGACAGGGTTCTTTGGCTGGATTGTGTGATAGGAGAGTGACAGATCTGATTTCAACCCCTCTGTCTGTCTGTGTGTCTGTCTGTCTGTCTGTGTGTGTGTGTGTGTGTGTGTGTGTGTGTGTGTTCAGTGTGTGTGTGTGTGTGTGTGTGTGTGTGTGTTCAGTGTGTGTGTGTGTGTGTGTGTGTGTGGGGGTGTGTGTGTGTGTGTGTTCAGTGTGTGTGTGTGTGTGTGTGTGTGTGTGTGTTCAGTGTGTGTGTGTGTGTGTGTGTCCAGTGTGTGTGTGTGTGTTCAGTGTGTGTTCAGTGTGTGTGTGTGTGTCCAGTGTGTGTCTAGTGTGTGTGTGTGTTTAGTGTGTGTGTGTGTGTGTGTGTCTTTGCCCAGTGTGTGTGTGTGTGTGTGTGTGTGTTCAGTGTGTGTGTGTGTGTGTGTGTGTTCAGTGTGTGTGTGTGTGTGTGTGTGTGTGTGTGTGTGTGTGTGTGTGTGTGTGTGTGTGTGTGTATTCAACGTGGGTAGTATCAAGGCAGGCTGTCAGTACAGGTATTACATGTTTTCAGAAGATGGGCAGGGACTCTGCTGTTCTAGCTTCAGGGGGAAGCTGGTTCCACCACTGGGTTGCCAGGACAGAGAAGAGGTTGGTCTGGGCTGATAGAGACAGAGGGTACATGGTAGACTGCAGCAGCTGTACAGGACAGAGAAGAGGTTGGTCGGGGCTGATAGAGACAGAGGGTACATGGTAGACTGCAGCAGCTGTACAGGACAGAGAAGAGGTTGGTCTGGGCTGATAGAGACAGAGGGTACATGGTAGACTGCAGCAGCTGTACAGGACAGAGAAGAGGTTGGTCTGGGCTGATAGAGACAGAGGGTACATGGTAGACTGCAGCAGCTGTACAGGACAGAGACGAGGTTGGACTGGGCTGAGAGGGAGGTGCCCTCCCGTAGGGGTGGGAGGACCAAGAGACCTGAGGTGGCAGAACGGAGTACTCAGGTTGGAATGTGGGGTTTGATCAGAGCCTGAAGGTAGTTCCTCTTGCTGCTCCATAGGTCAGTAACATGGTCTTGTAGTGGAGCGGGAAGAGAGAGATTTTTAATTTATTTTATTTCACCTTTATTTAACCATATTGGCCAGTTGAGAACAAGTTTTCATTTACAACTGCGACCTGGCCAAGATAAAGCAAAGCAGTGTGACACAAACAACAACACAGAGTTTCACATGGAATAAACAAACGTACAGTCAATAATACAGTAGAAAGGGAGAGAGGGAGGGAAGGAGAGGAATACAGGACAGAGAGGGAGAAAGAGAGGGAGAAAAGGAGAGAGAGAGGGAGAATGGGAGAGAGAGGGAGAATGGGAGAGGGAGAATGGGAGAGAGAGAGGGAGAATGGGAGAGGGAGAATGGGAGAGAGAGAGGGAGAATGGGAGAGAGAGAGGGAGAATGGGAGAGAGAGAGGGAGAATGGGAGAGAGGGAGGGAGAATGGGAGAGGGAGAATGGGAGAGAGAGAGGGAGAATGGGAGAGAGAGAGGGAGAATGGGACAGAGAGAGGGGGAATGGGAGAGAGAGAGTGAGAATGGGACAGAGAGAGGGGGAATGGGACAGAGAGAGGGAGAATGGGAGAGAGAGAGGGAGAATGGGAGAGAGAGAGGGGGAATGGGACAGAGAGAGGGGGAGAGGTAAGGAAAGCGATACAGGAGGGAGAATGGGAACGGAAGAGAGAGTGTCAAGTTCTGACCTTAGTTCCGTTGTTTTGTCCTTTGTTTTTAGTTTGGTCAGGGCGTGAGTTGGGTGGGTTGTCTATGTCAGTTTTTCTATGATTTTCTATTTCTGTGTTTGGCCTGGTATGGTTCTCAATCAGAGGCAGCTGTCAATTGTTGTCCCTGATTGAGAACCATATTTAGGTAGCCTGTTTTTGATTGTGTTTTGTGGGTGGTTGTTTTCAGTCTCTGTGTGTGTTTGCACCTGACAGAACTGTTTCGGGTTGTTTCTTTGTTGTTTTGTTATTCAGTGTTCAGTTTTGGATTATTATTAAAAATCATGAACATTTACCACGCTGCACCTTGGTCCTCACCTTCTTCCGCCGACAATGGCCGTCACAGAGAGATGCGAGAGAGAAGGAGTGAGAGAGAGAGATATGGGTCCAAGTCCCTGTTCCCCGGCAGCGTAGCCTAGTGGTTAGAGTGTAGAGGCGGCAGGGTAGCCTAGTGGTTAGAGTGTAGAGGTGGCAGGGTAGCCTAGTGGTTAGAGTGTAGAGGTGGCAGCGTAGCCTAGTGGTTAGAGTGTAGCGGCGGCAGCGTAGCCTAGTGGTTAGAGTGTAGAGGTGGCAGGGTAGCCTAGAGGTTAGAGTGTAGAGGTGGCAGCGTAGCCCAGTGGTTAGAGTGTAGCGGCGGCAGCGTAGCCTAGTGGTTAGAGTGTAGAGGTAGCAGGGTAGCCTAGTGGTTAGAGTGTAGAGGTGGCAGGGTAGCCTAGTGGTTAGAGTATAGAGGTGGCAGGGTAGCCTAGTGGTTAGAGTGTAGAGGTGGCAGGGTAGCCTAGAGGTTAGAGTGTAGAGGTGGCAGGGTAGCCTAGTGGTTAGAGTGTAGAGGTGGCAGGGTAGCCTAGTGGTTAGAGTATAGAGGTGGCAGCGTAGCCTAGTGGTTAGAGTGTAGAGGCGGCAGGGTAGCCTAGTGGTTAGAGTGTAGAGGTGGCAGGGTAGCCTAGTGGTTAGAGTGTAAAGGTGGCAGGGTAGCCTAGTGGTTAGAGTGTAGAGGTGGCAGGGTAGCCTAGTGGTTAGAGTGTAGAGGTGGCAGGGTAGCCTAGTGGTTAGAGTGTAGAGTTGGCAGGGTAGCCTAGTGGATAGAGTATAGAGGTGGCAGCGTAGCCTAGTGGTTAGAGTGTAGAGGCGGCAGGGTAGCCTAGTGGTTAGAGTGTAGAGGTGGCAGGGTAGCCTAGTGGTTAGAGTGTAAAGGTGGCAGGGTAGCCTAGTGGTTAGAGTGTAGAGGTGGCAGGGTAGCCTAGTGGTTAGAGTGTAGAGGTGGCAGGGTAGCCTAGTGGTTAGAGTGTAGAGGCGGCAGGGTAGCCTAGTGGTTAGAGTGTAGAGGTGGCAGGGTAGCCTAGTGGTTAGAGTGTAGAGGTGGCAGCGTAGCCTAGTGGTTAGAGTGTAGCGGCGGCAGCGTAGCCTAGTGGTTAGAGTGTAGAGGTGGCAGGGTAGCCTAGAGGTTAGAGTGTAGAGGTGGCAGCGTAGCCCAGTGGTTAGAGTGTAGCGGCGGCAGCGTAGCCTAGTGGTTAGAGTGTAGAGGTAGCAGGGTAGCCTAGTGGTTAGAGTGTAGAGGTGGCAGGGTAGCCTAGTGGTTAGAGTATAGAGGTGGCAGGGTAGCCTAGTGGTTAGAGTGTAGAGGTGGCAGGGTAGCCTAGAGGTTAGAGTGTAGAGGTGGCAGGGTAGCCTAGTGGTTAGAGTGTAGAGGTGGCAGGGTAGCCTAGTGGTTAGAGTATAGAGGTGGCAGCGTAGCCTAGTGGTTAGAGTGTAGAGGCGGCAGGGTAGCCTAGTGGTTAGAGTGTAGAGGTGGCAGGGTAGCCTAGTGGTTAGAGTGTAGAGGTGGCAGGGTAGCCTAGTGGTTAGAGTGTAAAGGTGGCAGGGTAGCCTAGTGGTTAGAGTGTAGAGGTGGCAGGGTAGCCTAGTGGTTAGAGTGTAGAGGTAGCAGGGTAGCCTAGTGGTTAGAGTGTAGAGGTGGCAGGGTAGCCTAGTGGTTAGAGTATAGAGGTGGCAGGGTAGCCTAGTGGTTAGAGTGTAGAGGTGGCAGGGTAGCCTAGAGGTTAGAGTGTAGAGGTGGCAGGGTAGCCTAGTGGTTAGAGTGTAGAGGTGGCAGGTTAGCCTAGTGGTTAGAGTGTAGAGGTGGCAGGGTAGCCCAGTGGTTAGAGTGTAGAGGCGGCAGGGTAGCCTAGTGGTTAGAGTGTGGAGGTGGCAGGGTAGCCTAGTGGTTAGAGTGTAAAGGTGGCAGGGTAGCCTAGTGGTTAGAGTGTAGAGGTGGCAGGGTAGCCTAGTGGTTAGAGTGTAGAGGTGGCAGGGTAGCCTAGTGGTTAGAGTGTAGAGGCGGCAGGGTAGCCTAGTGGTTAGAGTGTAGAGGTGGCAGGGTAGCCTAGTGGTTAGAGTGTAGAGGTGGCAGCGTAGCCTAGTGGTTAGAGTGTAGCGGCGGCAGCGTAGCCTAGTGGTTAGAGTGTAGAGGTGGCAGGGTAGCCTAGAGGTTAGAGTGTAGAGGTGGCAGCGTAGCCCAGTGGTTAGAGTGTAGCGGCGGCAGCGTAGCCTAGTGGTTAGAGTGTAGAGGTAGCAGGGTAGCCTAGTGGTTAGAGTGTAGAGGTGGCAGGGTAGCCTAGTGGTTAGAGTATAGAGGTGGCAGGGTAGCCTAGTGGTTAGAGTGTAGAGGTGGCAGGGTAGCCTAGAGGTTAGAGTGTAGAGGTGGCAGGGTAGCCTAGTGGTTAGAGTGTAGAGGTGGCAGGGTAGCCTAGTGGTTAGAGTATAGAGGTGGCAGCGTAGCCTAGTGGTTAGAGTGTAGAGGCGGCAGGGTAGCCTAGTGGTTAGAGTGTAGAGGTGGCAGGGTAGCCTAGTGGTTAGAGTGTAGAGGTGGCAGGGTAGCCTAGTGGTTAGAGTGTAAAGGTGGCAGGGTAGCCTAGTGGTTAGAGTGTAGAGGTGGCAGGGTAGCCTAGTGGTTAGAGTGTAGAGGTGGCAGGGTAGCCTAGTGGTTAGAGTGTAGAGTTGGCAGGGTAGCCTAGTGGATAGAGTATAGAGGTGGCAGCGTAGCCTAGTGGTTAGAGTGTAGAGGCGGCAGGGTAGCCTAGTGGTTAGAGTGTAAAGGTGGCAGGGTAGCCTAGTGGTTAGAGTGTAGAGGTGGCAGGGTAGCCTAGTGGTTAGAGTGTAGAGGTGGCAGGGTAGCCTAGTGGTTAGAGTGTAGAGGTGGCAGGGTAGCCTAGTGGTTAGAGTGTAGAGGTGGCAGGGTAGCCTAGTGGTTAGAATGTAGAGGTGGCAGCGTAGCCTAGTGGTTAGAGTGTAGAGGTGGCAGCGTAGCCTAGTGGTTAGAGTGTAGAGGTGGCAGGGTAGCCTAGTGGTTAGAGTGTAGAGGTGGCAGTGTAGCCTAGTGGTTAGAGTGTAGAGGTGGCAGCGTAGCCTAGTGGTTAGAGCGTAGAGGTGGCAGGGTAGCCTAGTGGTTAGAGCGTAGAGGTGGCAGGGTAGCCTAGTGGTTAGAGTGTAGAGGTGGCAGGGTAGCCTAGTGGTTAGAGTGTAGAGGCGGCAGGGTAGCCTAGTGGGTAGAGCGTAGAGGTGGCAGGGTAGCCTAGTGGTTAGAGTGTAGAGGTGGCAGGTTAGCCTAGTGGTTAGAGTGTAGAGGTGGCAGGGTAGCCCAGTGGTTAGAGTGTAGAGGCGGCAGGGTAGCCTAGTGGTTAGAGTGTGGAGGTGGCAGGGTAGCCTAGTGGTTAGAGTGTAGAGGTGGCAGGGTAGCCTAGTGGTTAGAGTGTAGAGGTGGCAGGGTAGCCCAGTGGTTAGAGTGTAGAGGCGGCAGGGTAGCCTAGTGGTTAGAGTGTAGAGGTGGCAGGGTAGCCTAGTGGTTAGAGTGTGGAGGTGGCAGAGAAGCCTAGTGGTTAGAGTGTTGGACTAGTAACCGGAAGGTTGCAAGTTCAAATCCCCGAGCTGACAAGGTACAAATCTGTCGTTCTGCCCCTGAACAGGCAGTTAACCCACTGTTCCTAGGCCATCATTGAAAATAAGAATTTGTTCTTAACTGACTTGCCTAGTTAAAAAAAAAAAAAAAAATCCCAACAAAATCCAGACTTGTTTACAGTGGGGGCTCAGCTCAGCCAAAGCCCCACAGTAGATCCAGTACAGTACGCCTGCTCGTGAGCAGCTTAAAACCACTTTCTCAATACATTTTATTGCTCAGTGTCAAGTCAACACACAGTATAATGAGATGCTATGACTGCTTAGGAAACTCCGGGAGCTCAGAGCTAATCTGTCTGTCACCTACCTGGGCCCGTATTCACAAAGCGTCTCAGAGAATGAGTGCTGATCTAGGATCCGGTCCTCCCTTTTATTCCTTATGATGTCAAAGGCAGAACTGATTCTAGATCAGCTCTCCTACTCTGAATACAGGTCTTGAGCTATTAAGGAGACAGAATTACTTGGAACTTAGCTCTACTTTCTCCCTGTGATACAGTGTTCTGGTTGGTCTTTCTCCCTGTGATACAGTGTTCTGGTTGGTCTTTCTCCCTGTGATACAGTGTTCTGGTTGGTCTTTCTCCTTGTGATACAGTGTTCTGGTTGGTCTTTCTCCTTGTGATACAGTGTTCTGGTTGGTCTTTCTCCCTGTGATACAGTGTTCTGGTTGGTCTTTCTCCCTGTGATACAGTGTTCTGGTTGGTCTTTCTCCTTGTGATACAGTGTTCTGGTTGGTCTTTCTCCTTGTGATACAGTGTGCTGGTTGGTCTTTCTCCCTGTGATACAGTGTTCTGGTTGGTCTTTCTCCCTGTGATACAGTGTTCTGGTTGGTCTTTCTCCCTGTGGTCTTTCTCCTTGTGATACAGTGTTCTGGTTGGTCTTTCTCCCTGTGATACAGTGTTCTGGTTGGTCTTTCTCCCTGTGATACAGTGTGCTGGTTGGTCTTTCTCCCTGTGATAGTGTGTTCTGGTTGGTCTTTCTCCCTGTGATACAGTGTGCTGGTTGGTCTTTCTCCCTGTGATACAGTGTTCTGGTTGGTCTTTCTCCTTGTGGTCTTTCTCCTTGTGATACAGTGTTCTGG
>NW_027008428.1:52500-55000 GCF_036934945.1 Oncorhynchus masou masou | reverse complement strand
ATAACAAAACCATCACCTACAGAGAGATGAACCTGGAGAAGAGTCCCCTAAGCAAGCTGGTCCTGGGGCTCTGTTCACAAACACAGACACACCCCACAGAGCCCCAGAACGGTAACACAATTAGACCCAACCAAATCATGAGAAAACAAAAATATAATTACTTGAAACATTTGACAGAATTATCAAAAAAACTAAACAGAGAGCACACAGTGGCAGAATGCACACAGTGACAGAATAACTAGCCGCTGTGACTGACCCATACTTAAGGAAAGCTTTGACTATGTACAGACTCAGTGAGCATTGCCTTGCTATTGAGAAAGGCCGCCGTAGGCAGACCTGGCACACTGCCCACAAAATGAGATGGAAACTGAGTTGCACTTCCTAACAACCTGCCAAATGTATGGCCATATTAGAGACACATATTTCCCTCAGATTAAACAGATCCACAAAGATTTCAAAAACAAACCCAATTTTGATAAGCTCTCATTTCTATCGGGTGAAATACAACAGTGTGACATCACAGCAGCAAGATGTGTGACCTGTTGCCACGAGAAAAGGTCAACCAGTGAAGAACAAACACCATTGTAAATACAACCTGTATTTATGTTTATTTATTTTTCCTTTTGTGTACTTTAACTATTTGCACATCATTACACCACTGTATATAGACATAATATGACATTTGAAATGTCTTTAATTCTTTAGGATCTTCTGTGAGTGTAATGTTCACTGTTCATTTTTTTATGTTTACTTCACATGTGTTTATTATCCATTATATGTTTCCTCTGCCAATAAAGCCCTTGAATTGAATTGATATCTACTACTATATTCTGTAGAGGCCCGGTCCAGGATCTCTAGCTTTGTCCTTCGACCTCAGCGCTGCCAGGGTTCAAAGAGGTCACTTCCTGTCACGCAGAGAACAGGTCGCCGCTTCCACACCTCTCTCTCTCCACTGCTTCCAGGTCATCGCCACGGCGCCCAAAATAACTCGCCTGAACTAATTAGCGTAATTAATTTCACTTATAGCAGTTAATTATTTCACGATGATGGATAGAAGGGAGAAAAAAAAGGAAAGTGAACCTTGAAGAAGGGATCTAGGTAGAGGACAGGAGGAACGGGAGGAATCAGATGGAGAGTGTGTGTGTGTGTGTGTGTGTGTGTGTGTGTGTGTGTGTGTGTGTGTGTGTGTGTGTGTGTGTGTGTGTGTGTGTGTGTGTGTGTGTGTGTGTGTGTGTGTGTGTGTGTGTGTGTGTGTGTGTGTGAGTGTGTGTGTGCGTGTGTGTGTGTGTGTGTGTGTGTGTGTGTGTGTGTGTGTGTGTGTGTGTGTGTGTGTGTGTGTGTGTGTGTGTGTGTGTGTTTCTCATGGCCTGTATGCCCCCTACTCTCTCTGGGAAATAACTAAAGGGATGAACCTAATTAAAAGGCACTGACTCTCTGCTCAGCTCAGCCCCTCACACACTTTAAAAAGCTGGAGTTTTTTTTTTTTTTTCCTCGATATGCCAATGAGAAAAAAGGAAAACAGCTATCCGCTTTCCAGCTTTTGACTCGACAAGGTTCTCACACCATAGAATCAAGGGCTTTTACCTGGAAGGCTAGTGAAGTGGTGGTGGAAACAGAGGTTTCAGAGTGCTACATTTGGCAGGATTACCTGTATTTGTGTTCCTTTCAATCATTGACTCGTCTACGGTGTTTCCACATAAGCCACTTAGCAACAAGGCTCCTGGCAACAAGCCTCGGTGCTTGTTGCTTAGTGTACACCAAGGCCTGCAGTCATAAAGTTCCTCATAGGAGTGCTGATCTAGGATCAGTTTGGCCATTCCAATTCTAATTTATTGATTGGGGGAGCAGCTCTCGGTACACTTTATGTATACGGGTTCAGAATTAGCAGGGTGGGGTCTGCTCTCACCTGGGCAATAGGATGTTTCTGGCATCCTCAGCCCTTTGTCTGGTCAGAGGGAGGACGCTGTGTTCCCCTCCACCCTCACCCCCTCACCCCCTCGTCTCCAACCTCACCCCCCCGTCTGCACCCCTCCACCTTAACCCCCTCGTCTCCACCCTCACCCCCTTGTCTCAGCCCCTCGTCTGCACCCCTCCACCTTAACCCCCTCATCTCCACCCTCACCCCCTTGTCTCACCCCCTCGTCTGCACCCCTCCACACTCACCCACTCGTCTCCACCTTCACCCTTTCGTCTCCACCCTCACCCCCTTGTCTCACCCCCTCATTTACACCCCTCAACCTTAACCCCCTCGTCTCCACCCTCACCCCCTCGTCTCACCCCCTCATTTACACCCCTCAACCTTAACCCCCTCGTCTCCACCCTCACCCCCTCGTCTCACCCCCTCATTTACACCCCTCAACCTCTCATCTAACTCTGGAAAGTAGGTAGAATTACAGAGGGAATGGCTGTGTTCATATCAGAGAGGGAGAGAGAGAACTATAGACTGTGGCTCTTAGTTGTGTGTGAGAGATAGTGATGTTACGCGGTTCTATATTTAACA
>NW_027008428.1:0-50000 GCF_036934945.1 Oncorhynchus masou masou | reverse complement strand
GAGAGACACATGGATCCAGTGGTCTGGGGAACCCTGGGGGTCTGGAGAGACACAGGGATCCAGTGGTCTGGGGAACCCTGGGGGGTCTGGAGAGACACAGGGATCCAGTGGTCTGGGGAACCCTGGGGGGTCTGGAGAGACACAGGGATCCAGTGGTGGGGAACCCTGGGGAGCCCTGGGGGGTCTGGAGAGACACAGGGATCCAGTGGTCTAGGGAACCCTGGGGGGTCTGGAGAGACACAGGGATCCAGTGGTCTAGGGAACCCTGGGGGGTCTGGAGAGACACAGGGATCCAGTGGTCTGGGGAACCCTGGGGGTCTGGAGAGACACAGGGTTCCAGTGGTCTAGGGAACCCTGGGGGGTCTAGAGCACACAGGGATCCAGTGGTCTGGGGAAACCTGGGGGGTCTGGAGAGCACACAGGGATCCAGTGGTCTGGGGAAACCTGGGGGTCTGGAGAGACACAGGGATCCAGTGGTCTAGGGAAGCCTGGGGGGTCTAGAGCACACAGGGATCCAGTGGTCCCCTCTATAATAGTGGAAGGCAGCACATCGAGTGTTTAGGATTCCTGTATGTGCAGCAGACTGAGCTATACCAGATACAGGAGGGGCACAGCATCATCCTTTATCTTCTGAGAGGTTGGCAACATGGCTGTGCCAAGGCCCTTCGACTTTCTCTTAGTTCAACATCAAACTCACACACAGAGACCCAGGTCCAGGCTCCATAGTGTTGGCTGATTCCACTGTCTTCAAATAGAATAGAGTGAGATGATGGCAGCCTGGCTAGCTGTAACTGCGATGGCATGGCTAGTCTAAATGTTTAGTTCCAACCTGCTCTGGGACAGGCTGATGGATGGGGGAGGAGAGGGAGGGAGGAATGTTGGGGAGGCTATCTGGGAACAGCTGGCTCCTGCTGTCCTATGGGGCTGGGGTGTGGGTATGGGGATGGGGTATGGGGCTAGGGTGTGGGGCTGGGGTGTAGGGCTAGGATATTTATTTTTATTACCTTTATTTTACTAGGCAAGTCAGTTAAGAACAAATTCTTATTTTCAATGACGGCCTAGGAACAGTGGGTTAACTGCCTGTTCAGGGGCAGAACGACAGATTTTACACCTTGTCAGCTCGGTGATTTGAACTTGCAACCTTTCGGTTACTAGTCCAATGCTCTTACCACTAGGCTACACTGCCGCCCCAGGGCTGGGGTATAGGACTAGGGTATAGGGCTGGGGTATAGGACTGGGGTATAGGGCTGGGGTATAGGGCTGGGGTATAGGGCTGGGGTATAGGGCTAGGGTATAGGACTGGGGTATAGGGCTGGGGTATAGGGCTAGGGTATAGGGCTGGGGTATAGGGCTAGGGTATAGGGCTGGGGTATAGGGCTGGGGTATAGGACTGGGGTATAGGGGTACGGTATAGGGCTGGGGTATAGGACTGGGGTATATGACTGGGGTATAGGGGGGTATAGGGCTAGGGTATAGGGCTAGGGTATAGGGCTAGGGTATAGGGCTGGGGTATAGGGCTGGGGTATAGGGCTGGGGTATAGGGCTGGGGTATAGGACTGGGGTATAGGGCTAGGGTATAGGGCTGGCGTATAGGACTGGGGTATAGGGCTAGGGTATAGGGCTGGGGTATGGGGTATAGGGCTAGGGTATAGGGCTGGGGTATAGGGCTAGGGTATAGGACTGGGGTATAGGGCTGGGGTATAGGACTGGGGTATAGGGCTAGGGTATAGGGCTGGGGTATAGGGCTGGGGTATAGGGCTAGGGTATAGGGCTAGGGTATAGGGCTGGGGTATAGGGCTGGGGTATAGGGCTGGGGGTATAGGGCTGGGGTATACTGGGGTATACTGGGGTATAGGGCTAGGGTATATAGGGTATAGGGCTGGGGTATAGGACTGGGGTATAGGGCTGGGGTATAGGGCTGGGGTATAGGGCTGGGGTATAGGACTGGGGTATAGGGCTGGGGTATAGGGCTAGGGTATAGGGCTGGGGTATAGGGCTAGGGTATAGGGCTGGGGTATAGGGCTGGGGTATAGGGCTAGGGTATAGGGCTAGGGTATTGGGCTGGGGTTTAGGGCTAGGGTATAGGGCTAGGGTATAGGGCTGGGGTATAGGGCTAGGGTATAGGGCTGGGGTATAGGGCTGGGGTATAGGGCTAGGGTATAGGGCTGGGGTATAGGACTGGGGTATAGGGCTAGGGTATAGGGCTGGGGTATAGGGCTGGGGTATAGGGCTGGGGTATAGGACTGGGGTATAGGGGGGTATAGGGCTAGGGTATAGGGCTGGGGTATAGGACTGGGGTATAGGACTGGGGTATAGGGCTAGGGTATAGGGCTAGGGTATAGGGCTGGGGTATAGGGCTAGGGTATAGGGCTGGGGTATAGGGCTAGGGTATAGGGCTAGGGTATAGGACTGGGGTATAGGGCTGGGGTATAGGGCTAGGGTATAGGGCTAGGGTATAGGGCTAGGGTATAGGGCTAGGGTATAGGGCTAGGGTATAGGGCTGGGGGGCTGGGGTATAGGGCTAGGGTATAGGGCTAGGGTATAGGGCTAGGGTATAGGGCTGGGGTATAGGGCTAGGGTATAGGGCTAGGGTATATGGGGATAGGGCTGGGGTATAGGGCTGGGGTATAGGGCTAGGGTATAGGGCTGGGGTATAGGGCTGGGGTATAGGGCTAGGGTATAGGACTGGGGTATAGGACTGGGGTATAGGGCTGGGGTACATACAGAACCTACCAGCTAATGTCCCAGTGAGTCACTAGAAATGGGGTGAGGACGCAATTTAATATAAGCAGGAATAATCAGTAACTTCAGTGGGGTTTGGAGTTGTGTAAGACGTGTACACACACACACACACACGCACTAACACACACACACGCGCGCACACACACACGCGCGCACACACACACACACGCACGCCCGCCCGCACGCACGCCCGCGCACACACACACACACACACACACACACACACACACACACACACACACACACACACACACACACACACACACACACACACACACACACACACACACACACACACACACACACAGTGACAACACTTAGAGTGTGTATCCCTAATGAATGATGACCAGGGGCTGTGCCCCCTATTCCAGACCCTGGTCAAATAGCCCCCTATTCCCTATATAGAGGCCTGTGGACCCTGGTCAAATAGCCCCCTATTCCCTATATAGAGGCCTGTAGACCCTGGTCAAATAGCCCCCTATTCCCTATATAGAGGCCTGTGGACCCTGGTCAGATAGCCCCCTATTCCATATATAGAGGCCTGTGGACCCTGGTCAAATAGCCCCCTATTCCTTATATAGAGGCCTGTGGACCCTGGTCAAATAGCCCCCTATTCCCTATATAGAGGCCTGTGGACCCTGGTCAAATAGCCCCCTATTCCCTATATAGAGGCCTGTGGACCCTGGTCAAATAGACCCCTATTCCCTATATAGAGGCCTATAGACCCTGGTCAAATAGCCTCCTATTCCCCATATAGAGGCCTGTGGACCCTTGTCAAATAGCCCCCTATTCCCTATATAGAGGCCTGTAGACCCTGGTCAAAAGGTCTGCACCATACACTGAATATAAGGCATTTGCAACACCCCAGCCAGAGGGGATGTTTTCTCGGCTCCTGTAGAGAGGTACGTGTGTGTGTGTGTGTGTGTGTGTGTGTGTGTGTGTGTGTGTGTGTGTGTGTGTGTGTGTGTGTGTGTGTGTGTGTGTGTGTGTGTGTGTGTGTGTGTGTGTGTGTGTGTGTGTGTGTGTGTGTGTGTGTGTGTGGAGGTCACGTATAGAGGGAGATCTGTCTCTTAGCCAAGCTGATCAGGTCACACACACCATAATCCTCTATCTGATTATCTCTCCAACCTCCTAGAGAGAGATGGAGAGAGAAAGAGAGGGACAGAGTCAGAGACGGAGGGATAGAGAGAGAGAGAAGGATGGATAGAAAGAGAGAGAAGGAGGGATAGAGAGAGAGAAGGAGGGTTAGAGAGAGAGGAGGGTTAGAGAGAGAGGAGGGTTAGAGAGAGAGAGAGAAGGAGGGATAGAGAGAGAGAGAAGGAGGGATAGAGAGAGAGAGAAGGAAGGATAGAGAGAGAGAGAGAGAGAGAGAGAGAGAGAGAGAGAGAGAGAGAGAGGAGGGTTAGAGAGAGAAGGAGGGTTAGAGAGAGAGAGAAGGAGGGATAGAAAGAGAGAAGGAGGGTTAGAGAGAGAGAGAGGAGGGTTAGAGAGAGAGAGAAGGAAGGAGAGAGAGAGAGAGAGAGAGAGAGGAGGGATAGAGAGAGAGAGAAGGAGGGATAGAGAGAGAATGAGGGAGAGAGAGAGAGAGAGAGAGAGAAGGAGGGATAGAGAGAGAGAATGGAGGATAGAGAGAGAGAGGAGGGATATAGAGAGAGAGAAGGAGGGATAGAGAGAGAGAGAAGGAGGGATAGAGAGAGAGAGAGAAGGAGGGATAGAGAGAGAGAAGGAAGGATAGAGAGAGAGAGAGAGAGAGAGATAGAGAGTGAGAGAGAGAGAGAGGAGGGATAGAGAGAGAGAGAGGAGGGATAGAGAGAGAGAGAAGGAGGGATAGAGAGAGAGAGGAGGAGGGATTGAGAGACAGAGAAGGAGGGATAGAGAGAGAGGGGGAGGGATAGAGAGAGAGAGGAGGGATTGAGAGAGAGAGAAGGACGGATAGAGAGAGAGGAGGAGGGATAGAGAGAGGAGGAGGGATAGAGCGAGAGAGAAGGAGGGATAGAGAGAGAGGAGGAGGGATAGAGAGAGAGAAGGAGGATTGAGAGAGAAACACCAGGCTCAAACCTCCTTCCTTAATATCCAAACACTCACAGTCCAACTGTTGAATCCATCCTACAATCTCCTGGAGAGGCTGGCTAGAACTCTTCAACCTCCTGGAGAGGCTGACCCTGAACTCTTCAACCTCCTGGAGAGGCTGACTAGATCCCCCTGAACTCTTCAACCTCCTGGAGAGGCTGACTAGATCCCCCTGAACTCTTCAACCTCCTGGAGAGGCTGACTGGATCTCCCTGAACTCTTCAACCTCCTGGAGAGGCTGACTAGATCCCCCTGAACTCTTCAACCTCCTGGAGAGGCTGACTAGATCCCCCTGAACTCTTCAACCTCCTGGAGAGGCTGACTAGATCTCTCTGATTGCGGGGTAGATTTGGGTGTTTCGAGCTTAGTTCTGTTTACAGTGTGTGTGTGTGTGTGTGTGTGTGTGTGTGTGTGTGGGTCTCTGTGGATATGCTGGAGGGTGAGTCATGCATCAGTGAGTGTGGATGTCAGACACACACACACACACACACACACACACACACACACACACACACACACACACACACACACACACACACACACACACACACACACACACACACACACACACACACACACACACACACACACACACACACACACACACACACACACAGTGTGGTCCAGTCAGGTCCCTGTGCTCTGTGGGAGATCTGGAACACAGAGAGCGAGGCAGCCTCCTCTCTCCTCTCCTCTCTTCTCTCCTCTCCTCTCTACTCTGATAGAGGTAGAACTGAGTACTATACAGACATGACAAATGTACAGTGTACTCTGATAGAGGTAGAACTGAATACTATACAGACATGTACTCTGATAGAGGTGCGTACTGACATGACACATGTTCTGTGTACTCTGATAGAGGTAGAACTGAATACTATACAGACATGACACATGTTCTGTGTACTCTGATAGAGGTAGAACTGAATACTATACAGACATGACACATGTTCTGTGTACTCTGATAGAGGTAGAACTGAGTACTATACAGACATGACACATGTTCTGTGTACTCTGATAGAGGTAGAACTGAGTACTATACAGACATGACACATGTACTGTGTACTCTGATAGAGGTAGAGCTGAGTACTATACAGACATGACACATGTACTGTGCATTCAGAAAGTATTCAGACCCCTTGACTTTTTCCACAATTTGTTATGTTACAGCCTTATTCTAAAATGGATTTAAGTGTTTTTTCCCCTCATGAATCTACACACAATAGCCCCCCTCTCTCTTTCGTTCTCTTTCATTTTCTTTCTTTCTCTCTCTCTCTGTCTCTTTCTCTCTACCCCCGTCTATCTCTCTCCCCTATCTCTCTTTATCCACTCTCTCTTTCTCTCTCTTTCAATCACACAGGCCTCATGGTGATTTCTCAGTGTGAATAAATCCTCTAGTCCTCTATTTCAGCAGCTCCTCAGAAGGAGAGATAAATGATTTACTCCCTCCCTCCCCTCCCTCCCTCCCTCCCTCCCTCCCTCCCTCCCTCCCTCCCTCCCTCCCTCCCTCCCTCCCCTCCCTCCCTCCCTCCCTCCCTCCCTCCCTCCCTCCCTCCTTCCCTTTCTGCAAACATCCGTTCCCTCAGTTCTGCCAGAGAGGCTGGTGTGGGATATGAAATGTAGGACTTTACATTTGCCTTGGGAAATAGAATGTAATAATAAAATGTCACCTCAAAAAATATATAATAAATTGTTTTCATATATCTGGAAACAGCAACGTATTAAATGGCATTTATTTTATTGATTTATTTTTAGTCACATATTGATATTTTGTTGTTGTCCCTTATTGATTAATTTTTAGTCATATGGGATGTGCCTCATTTATCCATCCCACTAATGATTTATTGACCCTCTTATATGTGATTTAGATATTTCAATATTGAAGCCAAATGTACATACTAATTGGCATTCATACACACCTGAAACATGGTAAACAATATGTATGTGATCTCCTAATGCCTGTGTCAGTTTGTGAAGCATACTGTTTGTGTAGCATACTGTTTGTGCAGCATACGGTTTGTGTAGCATACGGTTTGTGTAGCATGCTGTTTGTGTAGCATGCTGTTTGTGTAGCATACGGTTTGTGTAGCATACTGTTTGTGCAGCATACGGTTTGTGTAGCATACGGTTTGTGTAGCATGCTGTTTGTGTAGTATGCTGTTTGTGTAGCATACGGTTTGTGTAGCATGCTGTTTGTGTAGCATGCTGTTTGTGTAGCATACTGTTTGTGTAGCATACTGTTTGTGCAGCATACGGTTTGTGTAGCATACGGTTTGTGTAGCATGCTGTTTGTGTAGCATGCTGTTTGTGTAGCATACGGTTTGTGTAGCATACGGTTTGTGTAGCATACGGTTTGTGTAGCATACGGTTTGTGTAGCATGCTGTTTGTGTAGCATGCGGATTGTATAGCATACGGTTTGTGTAGCATACGGTTTGTGTAGCATATGGTTTGTGTAGCATATGGTTTGTGTAGCATACGGTTTGTGTAGCATACTGTTTGTGTAGCATGCTGTTTGTGTAGCATGCTGTTTGTGTAGCATACGGTTTGTGTAGCATACGGTTTGTGTAGCATACGGTTTGTGTAGCATACGGTTTGTGTAGCATACGTGTGACTGGAAAGCATAAGGGATCATCAGTGATGAGGATATGGGTGGTGGCTCAGTGATGAGGATATGGGTGGTGACTCAGTGATGAGGATATGGGTGGTGACTCAGTGATGAGGATATGGGTGGTGACTCAGTGATGAGGATATGGGTGGTGACTCAGTGATGAGGATATGGGTGGTGACTCAGTGATGAGGATATGGGTGGTGACTCAGTGATGAGGATATGGGTGGTGACTCAGTGATGAGGATATGGGTGGTGGCTCAGTGATGAGGATATGGGTGGTGGCTCAGTGTTGCACATCGTGACGGTAACAGTCACATCCCAGATGACTGATAAAGATTAGCGACTAAGACTGTATCAAATACATAAAACAAATAGTGAGCTGTATTGTATGACACAATAATAATAATATATACAGTACCAGTCAACAGTTTGCACACACCTACTCATTCAAGGGGATTTTTCTTTATTTTTACTATTTTCTACATTGTAGAATAACGGTGAAGACATCAAATCTATATAATAACACATATGGAATCATGTAGTAACCCAATTGTTTTTAAACAAATCAAAATATATTTTAGATTTTAAATTCTTCAAAGTAGCCACCCTTTGCCTTGCTGACAGCTTTGCACACTCTTGGCATTCTCTCAACCAGCTTCATGAGGTAGTCACCTGGAATGCATTTCAATTAACAGGTGTGCCTTGTTAAAATTTCATTTTGTGGAATTTCTTTCCTTCTTCATGCGTTTGAGCCAATCTGTCACGACTTCCGCCGAAGTTGGTGCCTCTCCTTGTTCGGGTGGCGTTCGGCGGTCGTTCGACGGTCGTCGTCACCGGCTTTCTAGCTGCCACCGATCTACGTTTCTTTTTCCATTTGTTTTGTCTTGATTGTACACACCTGGTTCCCATTACGATAATATTATTTCCCTATTTAACCCTCTGGTTCCCATGATGTTTTGTGCGTGATTGTTTCTTGTCTAGTGTTATCAGTCTTCTGTGTTATGGTGTGTTTTCCTGCGTAGAATTTATGGTTGATTATTTTCAGAGTAAAGTACGTTATTTTACTCAGTTCTGTGTCCTGTGCCTGACTCGTACTCACCTCTGCAACTGACACAATCAGTTGTCTTGATACTACAGCATACTACAATCAGCAAAAACATTACAGTAAATACTAAGTATACTACAATCTGCAAAACCACTACAGTAAATACTATATTATACTGCAATCTGAAAGAACAAAAACATTACAGTAAATACTACAAAAACATTACTACAGTAAATACTACAATCTGCAAAAAAACAGTAAATTACAGTATACTACAATCTGCAAAACACTGCAAAAACATCTGCAAAAACAGTACAGTAAATACTACAATCTGCAAAAACACTACAGTAAATACTACAGTATACTACAATCTGCAAAAACACTACAGTAAATACTATATTATACTACAATCAGCAAAAACATTACAGTAAATACTGCAGTATCAATACTACAGTAAATACTATATTATACTACAATCTGCAAAACACTAGTACATACTGTATACTACAATCTGCAACAACACTACAGTAAATACTATATTATACTACAATCAGCAAAAACATTACAGTAAATACTGCACTACAGACTGCTAAAAACACCACAGTACAGTAAATACTACAATCTGCAACAACACTGACAGTAAATAGTGTTCATACAGTATACTACAATCTTTTGCAAAATACTTTTTTTGTACAGTAAATACTCCATGTGTAACTCTGTGTTGTCTGTTCACATATTATACTACCTGGTTAAAATACTACAGTAAATACTATATTATACTACAATCTGCAAAACACTGCTACAGTAAAACACTACAGTACATACTACAGTATACTACAATCTGCAAACAACACTACAGTATACTACAATCTGCAAAATACTACAGTAAATACTATATTATACTACAATCAGCAAAAACATTACAGTAAATACTGCAGTATACTACAGACTGCAAAAAAACACAGTAAATACACAATGCAACAACACAACAGTAAATATACAGTATACTACAATCTCTGCAAAACACTACAGTAAATACTACAGTATACTACAATCTGCAACAACACAACAGGAAATACTATATTATACTACAATCTGCAAAAACATTACAGTAAATACTGCAGTATACTACAGATCTGCAAAAACACTACAGTAAATAGTAAATACTACAATCTGCAAAACACTACAGTACATACTACAGTATACTACAATCTGCAACAACACTACAGTAAATACTATATTATACTACAATCAGCAAAAACATTACAGTAAATACAACTGCACAACACTACAGTATAAACAGTATACAGACTGCAAAAACACCACAGTACAGTAAATACTACAATCTGCAACAACACAACAGTAAATACTACAGTATACTACAATCTGCAACAACACTACAGTAAATACTACAGTTGTCCTTTACTGCAGTATTCATACTATCGTTAACTGTAAATACAGCATAGTTCAGTATTTGTATTATTTATTTTATACAGTCTTTGTTGCTCATCTTTATAAAAGGCGACAGTAATGCAGGATGTGACTGTATGTACAGCTTTTGTATAGAAAATGTATGTAGAAATGTGAAATTGATGGTCCCTGTGCAAATGTAAATGTATGTGTTTGTGTAGTCACTTGTAGTGGCCATTTTGTGTGTGTTTTTGTAGAGGCCATTTCCTGTGTGTTTTTGTAGTGGCCATTTCCTGTGTGTTTTTGTAGAGGCCATTTCCTGTGTGTTTTTGTAGTGGCCATTTCCTGTGTATTTTAGTGGTGGCCATTCCCTGTGTGTTTTAGTGTGTGTGTGTGTGTGTGTTTTAGTGTGTGTGTGTGTGTGTTTTAGTGTGTGTGTGTGTGTGTGTGTGTGTTTTAGTGTGTGTGTGTGTGTGTTTTAGTGTGTGTGTGTGTGTGTGTGTGTATGAGATAATCTCATGTTGCAGTGTACAGGGCCAAAGTTACAGCAGCTCCTTCCTGGTCAAGGAGAGACTGAGCGTACCCAGACCGCTCTCTGTGATTGGCTGAGAGGGATGGCAGTGCAGTGATGTGGCAGATGGTGGAAGGGCTTGTGTGTGTGTGTGTGTGTGTGTGTGTGTATCAACCCTGTGCCTGTGGATGCCACCTTCAATGGCCCACCGCCCACTCAACATATGTAACCATTCTCCCCCAAGTCCTGCCTCTCTGCTACTCACACCCAACTGTCCCTTAGGACGCACAGCCAGTGAGTGATCATTCTGTGTATGTTTTAGGATGCCTGCAGTGCTAGCCAAGGTGTCATTGAGCGTGAACATTCAGGCCTCTAGGTGTTTATATGTATGCTTGCCTGGAGCAGTGTGTGTGTGTGTGTGTGTGTGTGTGTGTGTGTGTGTGTGTGTGTGTGTGTGTGTGTCCAAACACCCAGCCTTTCAAAATAACCCATCAGGAGTTCTGGGCGACGGAGCAAATCAAACACAGCTTTGATCAGCGTTTTGGAATTAAAACCTGACGCATTAATATCTAAATATATCTAAAAGGCCTGGACTAGTGGTGAGATTCCATTGATCTAGAACACACACACACACACACACACACACACACACACACACACACACACACACACACACACACACACACACACACACACACACACACACACACACACACACACACACACACATCGTAAAGCCGCTGTCATTTGCCTGAATGAATTCATTACCAGTTTACAACCTTTGAAGGCCTGGATGTTTTAATACAAAAATCTGTCCTCGTCATCAGCTTCCTCTGAAGTAGCAGGAAACAGACGGGTACTCTCAACGATTGGTTTATCCATTGGTTATTGTTTCTCAATCTATGTCCCTTTACGATTGGTTTAACCATTGGTTATTGTTTCTCAATCTATGTCCCTTTACGATTGGTTTAACCATTGGTTATTGTTTCTCAATCTATGTCCCTTTACGATTGGTTTAACCATTGGTTATTGTTTCTCAATCTATGTCCCTTTACGATTGGTTTAACCATTGGTTGTTGTTTCTTTATCTGCGTCCTTTTACGATTGGTTTAACCATTGGTTATTGTTTCTCAATCTATGTCCCTTTACGATTGGTTTAACCATTGGTTGTTGTTTCTCAATCTATGTCCCTTTACGATAGGTTTAACCATTGGTTATTGTTTCTTTATCCGCGTCCTTTTACGATTGGTTCATTAACGACTGGTTGTTTCTCAATCTGTGGCCCTTTACGATTGGTTCATTAACGACTGGATGTTTCTCAATCCGTCACCCCTTTATGTTTGGTTCATTAACGATTGGTTGTCTCATTCTGTGTCCCTTTACGATTGGTTCATTAACGACTGGTTGTTTCTCAATCTGTGGCCCTTTACGATTGGTTCATTAACGACTGGATGTTTCTCAATCCGTCACCCCTTTATGTTTGGTTCATTAACGATTGGTTGTCTCATTCTGTGTCCCTTTACGATTGGTTGTTTCTCATTCTGTGTCCCTTTACGATTGGTTCATTAACGATTGGTTGTGTGATATCACTTAATGAGACAATAAAACGGTCCCATAGATCCTTGAGTAGAGTGCTGGTCATAAAACATTTATCGAAGGAAATACAAAATATGGTAAACCGTTTGAAAGATTACGTTTAAACATGATTCTTTTTTTAAATAACAGAAGCCTTCTTGCAGAAAGCATCACTTTAACCGAGAGATTTGGGGCCCGATACTTGGAAGTTTGTGAGATATTTTTTTTTTTAGATTGTTATTGGTTGAAACAGAATCAATGGGTCTCAATGCTGTTTCAGTCTGCGAGTCTGTGTGTGATAGTGAATGGTAAAGGAGGAGCATATCTGATTGGTCTGTGTGTGATAGTGAATGGTAAAGGAGGAACATATCTGATTGGTCTGTGTGTGATAGTGAATGGTAAAGGAGGAACATATCTGATTGGTCTGTGTGTGATAGTGAATGGTAAAGGAGGAACATATCTGATTGGTCTGTGTGTGATAGTGAATGGTAAAGGAGGAGCATATCTGATTGGTCTGTGTGTGATAGTGAATGGTAAAGGAGGAGCATATCTGATTGGTCTGTGTGTGATAGTGAATGGTAAAGGAGGAACATATCTGATTGGTCTGTGTGTGATAGTGAATGGTAAAGGAGGAGCATATCTGATTGGTCTGTGTGTGATAGTGAATGGTAAAGGAGGAGCATATCTGATTGGTCTGTGTGTGATAGTGAATGGTAAAGGAGGAGCATATCTGATTGGTCTGTGTGTGATAGTGAATGGTAAAGGAGGAGCATATCTGATTGGTCTGTGTGTGATAGTGAATGGTAAAGGAGGAGCATATCTGATTGGTCTGTGTGTGATAGTGAATGGTAAAGGAGGAGCATATCTGATTGGTCTGTGTGTGATAGTGAATGGTAAAGGAGGAGCATATCTGATTGGTCTGTGTGTGATAGTGAATGGTAAAGGAGGAGCATATCTGATTGGTCTGTGTGTGATAGTGTATGGTAAAGGAGGAGCATATCTGATTGGTCTGTGTGTGATAGTGAATGGTAAAGGAGGAGCATATCTGATTGGTCTGTGTGTGATAGTGAATGGTAAAGGAGGAGCATATCTGATTGGTCTGTGTATGATAGTGTTATGAACTTGAGTGAAGACCCAAACGCGGTTTTAACAGAAAACAGAGTTCTTTAATAAAAAACAGGAATGGCATAAATCCTCTTCCAACGTAGTTAATGGAACAAAAGAACGTAGTATAATGCAGGTTGCACCTGCCATGCAGACTCCGACAGGACAGGACAAGGTGGAAGCAAACGAGACGACAGCTTGCTTCTGGCATCAAAAAACACAAACAAGAATAGACACTGAAAGTAGCAGGAACAGAGAAAGAAATAGAGACCTAATCAGAGGGGGAAGAGAGAACAGGTGGGGAAAGAGAGAATGAGCTAGTTAGGGGAAATGAAGAACAGCTGAGGGATGAGAGACAGAGAAGGTAACCTAAAAAGACCAGCAGAGAGAGAGAATGAAGAGAAAGGACAGGAACAGACATAACAAGACATGACAGTACCCCCCCCCACTCACCGAGCGCCTCCTGGCGCACTCGAGGAGGAAACCTGGCGGCAACGGAGGAAATCATCGATCAGCGAACGGTCCAGCACGTCCCGAGAGGGAACCCAACTCCTCTCCTCAGGACCGTACCCCTCCCAATCCACTAGGTACTGATGACCACGGCCCCGAGGGCGCATGTCCAAAATCTTACGAACCCTGTAGATGGGTGCGCCTCGACAAGGATGGGGGGGAGGGTGCGGGGGCGCGAAGGACGGGCTTAACACAGGAGACATGGAAGACCGGGTGAATGCGACGAAGATAGCGCGGGAGAAGAAGTCGCACTGCGACAGGATTAATGACCTGGGAAATACGGAACGGACCAATGAACCGCGGGGCCAACTTGCGAGAAGCTGTCTTAAGGGGAAGGTTCTGAGTGGAGAGCCATACTCTCTGACCGCAACAATATCTAGGACTCTTGGTCCTACGCTTATTAGCGGCCCTCACAGTCTGCGCCCTATTACGGCAAAGTGCCGACCTGACCCCCTTCCAGGTGCGCTCGCAACGCTGGACAAAAGCCTGAGCGGAGGGGACGCAGGACTCGGCGAGCTGAGATGAGAACAGCGGAGGCTGGTACCCGAGGCTACACTGAAAAGGGGATAGACCGGTAGCAGAAGGGAAGCGAGTTGTGGGCGTACTCTGCCCAGGGGAGCTGTTCTGACCAAGACGCAGGGTTACGAAAGAAAGACTGCGTAAAATGCGACCAACAGTCTGATTGGCCCGTTCGGGCTTGACCGTTAGACTGGGGATGAAAGCCGGACGAGAGACTGACGGAAGCCCCAATCAAACGGCAAAACTCCCTCCAAAATTGAGACGTGAACTGCGGGCCTCTGTCGGAAACGACGTCAGACGGAAGGCCATGAATTCGGAAACATTCTCGATAATGATCTGAGCCGTCTCCTTAGCAGAAGGGAGCTTATCGAGAGGAATGAAATGAGCCGCCTTAGAGAATCTATCGACAACCGTAAGAATAACTGTCTTCCCCGCTGATGAAGGCAGTCCGGTGATAAAATCTAAAGCGATGTGAGACCACGGTCGAGAGGGAATGGGAAGCGGTCTGAGACGGCCGGCAGGAGGAGAGTTCCCAGATTTAGTCTGCGCGCAGACCGAACAAGCGGCGACAAATCGACGCGCGTCACGTTCCCGAGTGGGCCACCAGAAACGCTGGCGAATGGAAGCGAGCGTACCCCGAAGGCCGGGGTGGCCGGCTAACTTGGCAGAGTGGGCCCACTGAAGAACGGCCGGACGAGTAAGAACGGGAACGAACAGAAGGTTCCTAGGGCAAGCTCGCGGCGACGGAGTGTGAGCGAGTGCTTGCTTTACCTGCCTCTCAATTCCCCAGACAGTCAACCCGACAACACGCCCCTCAGGGAGAATCCCATCGGGTCGGTGGAGACCTCAGAAGAACTGAAGAGACGAGATAAAGCATCAGGTTTGGTGTTTTGAGCCCGGACGATAAGAAATAACAAACTCGAAACGAGCGAAAAACAGAGCCCAACGAGCCTGACGCGCATTAAGTCGTTTGGCTGAACGGATGTACTCAAGGTTCCTATGGTCAGTCCAAACGACAAAAGGAACGGTCGATTCCAACCACTGTCGCCATTCGCCTAGGGCTAAGCGGATGGCGAGCAGTTCGGATTACCAACATCATAGTTACGTTCTGACGGCGATAAGCGATGAGAGAAAAACGCGCAAGGATGGACCTTGCCGTCAGAGAGAGAGCGCTGAGAAAGAATGGCTCCCACGCCCACCTCTGACGCGTCAACCTCAACAACAAACTGTCTAGAGATGTCAGGTGTAACAAGAATAGGTGCGGATGTAAACGATTCTTAAGAAGATCAAAAGCTCCCTGGGCGGAAACGGACCACTTAAAGCACGTCTTAACAGAAGTAAGGGCTGTGAGAGGAGCTGCCACCTGACCGAAATTACGGATGAAACGACGGTAGAAATTAGCGAAGCCCAGAAAGCGCTGCAGCTCGACGCGTGACTTAGGAACGGGCCAATCAATGACAGCCTGGACCTTAGCGGGATCCATCTTAATGCCCTCAGCGGAAATAACGGAACCGAGAAAAGGGACAGAGGCGGCATGAAAAGTGCACTTCTCAGCCTTCACATAAAGACAGTTCTCCAAAAGGCGCTGGAGGTCTGCCGCACGTGCTGAACATGAATCGAGAGAGACGGTGAAAAAATCAGGATATCATCCATGTAAACAAAAACAAAAATGTTCAGCATGTCTCTCAGGACGTCGTTAACTAGTGCCTGAAAGACAGCTGGAGCGTTAACGAGGCCGAAAGGAAGAACCCGGTATTCAAAGTGCCCTAACGGAGTGTTAAACGGTCTTCCACTCGTCCCCCTCCCTGATGCGCACGAGATGGTAGGCGTTACGAAGGTCCAATTTGGTGAAAAACCTGGCTCCCTGCAGGATCTCGAAGGCTGAAGACATAAGAGGAAGCGGATAACGATTCTTAACTGTTATGTCATTCAGCCCTCGATAATCCACGCATGGGCGCAGGGACCCGTCCTTCTTCTGAACAAAGAACCCCGCGCCGGCGGGGGAGGAGGAGGAGACTATGGTACCGGCGTCGAGCGAAACCGACAAATAATCCTCGAGAGCCTTACGTTCGGGAGCCGACAGAGAGTATAATCTACCCCGGGGGAGTAGTTCCCGGAAGGAGATCAATACTACAGTCATACGACCGGTGTGGAGGGAGAGAAGTGGCCTTGGAACGACTGAACACCGTGCGCAGATCGTGATACTCCTCCGGCACCCCTGTCAAATCGCCAGGCTCCTCCTGTGAAGAAGAGACAGAGGAAACAGGAGGGATAGCAGACATTAAACAGGTTACATGACAAGAAACATTCCAGGATAGGATAGTATTACTAGACCAATTAATAGAAGGGTTATGGCGCACTAGGAGGGATGACCCAAAACAACAGGTGTAAAAGGTGAACGAAAAATTAAAAAAGAAATGGTTTCGCTATGATTACCAGAGACAGTGAGGGTTAAAGGCAGCGTCTCACGCTGAATCTTGGGGAGAGAACTACCATCTAAAGCGAACAAGGCCCTGGGCTCCCCTAACTGTCTGAGAGGAATGTCATGTTCCCGAGCCCAGGTCTCGTCCATAAAACAGCCCTCCGCCCCAGAGTCTATCAAGGCACTGCAGGAAGCAGATGAACCGGGCCAGCGGAGATGGACCGGAAAGGTAGTGCGTGATCCAGAAGGAGAGGCCTGAGTAGTTGCGCTCACCAGTAGCCCTCCTCTTACTGATGAGCTCTGGCCCTTTACTGGACATGAGGTGACAAAATGACCAGCGGAGCCGCAGTAGAGACAGAGGCGATTGGTGATTCTCCGTTCCCTCTCCTTGGCCGAGATGCGAATACCCCCAGCTGCATAGGCTCAGCATCCGAGCCGGCGGGGAGGGTGGCAGTGATGCGGCAGGTGGCAGTGATGTGGAGAGGGGAGCAACGGAGAACGTGAGCTCCTTTCCACGAGCTTGGCGACGAAGATCAAACCGTCGCTCTATGCGAATAGCGAGAGCTATTAAGGAGTCCAGACTGGAAGGAACCTCCCGGGAGAGGATCTCATCCTTAACCTCGACGTGGAGACTCCAGAAAACGAGCGAGCAAAGCCGGCTCGTTCCAGTCACTAGAGGCAGCGAGAGTGGGAAAACTCAATAGAATAATCCGTTATGGATCTATTCCCCTGACATAGGGAAGACAGGGCCCTGGAAGCCTCCTCGCCAAAAACAGAACGGTCAAAACCCGTATCATCTCCTCCCTTAAAGTCCTGATACTGGTTAATACACTCAGCCCTCGCCTCCCAGACTGCCGTGCCCCCACTCACGCGCCCGTCCGGTAAGGAGAGAAATGACCAGCGATGCGGGCTGCGCTCCTGGAGTAAGTGTTGGGCTGAGAGAGAACACCACATCACACTGAGTGAGGAATGAGCGGCACTCAGTGGGCTCCCAGAGTAACACGGCGGGTTTTGATCCTGGGCTCCGGAGACTGGAAACCCTGGAAGTGGGCGGTGGATCGAGGTGGAGTTATGAACCCGTCTTGTGAGGTCGGAGACTTGGACGGCCAGGGTCTCAACGGCATGTTGAGCAGCAGACAATTCCTCCGTGTCTGCCTAGCATATCCCTGGATCTTATGATGTGAAAAGGGTCCGGAGCCGCTGGGTCCATTCTTGGTCTGATTCTTCTGTTATGAACTTGAGTGAAGACCCAAACGGTTTTAACAGAAAACAGATTATTTATAAAAACAGGAATGGCATAAATCCTCTTCCAACGTAGTCAATGGAACAAAAGAATTAGTATAATGCATGCACCTGCCATGCAGACTCCGACAGGACAGGACAAGGTGGAAGCAAACGAGACGACAGCTTGCTTTGGCATCAAAAAACACAAACAAGAATCAGTGAAAGTAGCAGGAACAGAGAAAGAAATAGAGACCTAATCAGATGGGGGAAGAGAGAACAGGTGGGGAAAGAGAGAATGAGCTAGTTAGGGAAATGAAGAACAGCTGAGGGATGAGAGACAGAGAAGGTAACTAAAAAGACCAGCAGAGAGAGAGAATGAAGAGAAAGGACAGGAACAGACATAACAAGACATGACAGATAGTGTATGGTAAAGGAGGAACATATCTGATTGGTCTGTGTGTGATAGTGAATGGTAAAGGAGGAGCATATCTGATTGGTCTGTGTGTGATAGTGAATGGTAAAGGAGGAGCATATCTGATTGGTCTGTGTGTGATAGTGAATGGTAAAGGAGGAACATATCTGATTGGTCTGTGTGTGATAGTGAATGGTAAAGGAGGAACATATCTGATTGGTCTGTGTGTGATAGTGAATGGTAAAGGAGGAGCATATCTGATTGGTCTGTGTATGATAGTGAATGGTAAAGGAGGAGCATATCTGATTGGTCTGTGTGTGATAGTGAATGGTAAAGGAGGAGCATATTTGATTGGTCTGTGTGTGATAGTGAATGGTAAAGGAGGAGCATATTTGATTGGTCTGTTGTTTTATGACCCATCACTCTCTGTGGTTCACTGGAGGCGCATAATGATGGTCATCTCATGATGGCCTGGCTGGGTCAATCAGGGGTCAGGGGTTAGTTAAGGACTGGTGAAGTCAACTCCAGAGACTGATCTATGGTCTGTTTTATTTAGAGGTTGTGGTTAGAGTTAGTTAAGCTGATCTTAGATATGTGGAGGAGTGACATACCTTGAGTTGGAGGGATGTGGCAATTAGAAATTGATGTAAGCAGAGGTGAGGGACTGGACTATCCAGGATATTATTTATGATGACGGACTCCAGGATATTATTTATGATGTGAAGGACTGGACGCAGGATATTATTTATGAGGTGAGGGAATGGACTCCAGGATATTATTGATGATGTGAGGGACTCAGGATATTATTGATGATGTGAGGGACTGGACTCCAGGATATTATTTATGATGTGAGGGACTCCAGGATATTATTTATGAGGTGAGGGACTGCAGGATATTATTTATGATGTGAGGGACTCCAGGATATTATTTATGATTGAGGGACTGCAGGATATTATTTATGAGGTGAGGGACTGGACTCCAGGATATTATTTATGATGTGAGGGACTCCAGGATATTATTTATGATGTGAGGGACTCCAGGATATTATTTATGATGTGAGGGACTGGACTCCAGGATATTATTTATGATGTGAGGGACTGGACTCCAGGATATTATTTATGATGTGAGGGACTGCAGGATATTATTTATGATGTGAGGGACTGGACTGCAGGATATTATTTATGATGTGAGGGACTGGACTCCAGGATATTATTTATGATGTGAGGGACTCCAGGATATTATTTATGATGTGAGGGACTCCAGGATATTATTTATGATGTGAGGGACTGGACTCCAGGATATTATTTATGATGTGAGGGACTGGACTCCAGGATATTATTTATGATGTGAGGGACTGGACTCCAGGATATTATTTATGATGTGAGGGACTCCAGGATATTATTTATGATGTGAGGGACTGGACTCCAGGATATTATTTAAGAGGTGAGGGACTTCCGGATATTATTTACGATGTCTGTGAGGGTGTGTGTAGGGTGTGTTTGTAATTGTTTTTGTTTTGTAGATGGTGTGTGTGAGGGTGTGTTTGTGACAGGGTGTCAGGGTGTGTGTGTAAAGGGTTTGTGTAGATGGTGTGTGTGAGGTTGTGTGTGTGAGGGTGTGTCAGGGTGTGTGTGACTGTGTGTCAAGGTGTGTGTAAAGGGTTTGTGTAGATGGTGTGTGTGAGGTTGTGTGTGTGAGGGTGTGTCAGGGGTGTGTGTAAAGTATTTTTTTGTATAGGGTGTGTGTGTGACTGTGTGTCAGGGTGTGTGTAAAAGATTTGTGTAGATGGTGTGTGTGAGGGTGTGTGTTTTAGGGGATGTCAGGGTGTGTGTGTAAAGGGTTTGTGTAGATGGTGTGTGAGGGTGTGTGTTTTAGGGTATGTCAGGGTGTGTGTGTAAAGGGTTTGTGTAGATGGTGTGTGTGAGGGTGTGTGTTTTAGGGTATGTCAGGGTGTGTGTGTAAAGGGTTTGTGTAGATGGTGTGTGTGAGGGTGTGTGTAAAGGCTACAGGTCCATTTGGGACAAGGAGTTGTAACACCTTAGAAGAGACATTAGGCATGAACTGAGAGGAAGCTGTTACTCTACCCTCTCACTCTCTCTGTCCCCTCTCTGTGTGTGTGTCTCTCTGTGTGTGTGTGTGTGTGTGTGTGCTCTCTCTCTCTGTGTGTGTGAGTCTCTCTCTCTCAATTCAATTCAATTTCAAGGGCTTTATTGGCATGGGAAACATGTGTTAACATTGCCAAAGCAAGTGAGGTAGATAATATATAAAGTGAATATATAAAGTGAAATAAACAATTTTTTACAGTTCACACATACAGAAGTTTCAAAACAATAAAGACATTACACATGTCATATATATATATATATATACAGTGTTTTAATAATGTACAAATGGTAAAGGACACAAGATAAAATGAATAAGCATAGATATGGGTTGTATTTACAATGGTGTGTGTTCTTCACTGGTTGCCCTTTTCTCGTGGCAACAGGTCACAAATCTTGCAGCTCTGATGGCACACTGTGGAATTTCACCCAGTAGATATGGGAGTTTTTCAAAATTGAATTTGTTTTTGAATTCTTTGTGGATCTGTGTAATCTGAGGGAAATATGTCTCTCTAATATGGTCATACATTGGGCAGGAGGTTAGGAAGTGCAGCTCAGTTTCCACCTCATTTTGTGGGCAGTGAGCACATAGCCTGTCTTCTCTTGACAGCCATGTCTGCCTATGGCGGCCTTTCTCAATAGCAAGGCTATGCTCACTGAGTCTGTACATAGTCAAAGCTTTCCTTAATTTTGGGTCAGTCACAGTGGTCAGGTATTCTGCCACTGTGTACTCTCTGTTTAGGGCCAAATAGCATTCTAGTTTGCGCTGTTTTTTTGTTAATTCTTTCCAATGTGTCAAGTAATTATCTTTTTGTTTTCTCATGATTTGGTTGGGTCTAATTGTGCTGCTGTCCTGGGGCTCTGTAGGGTGTGTTTGTGTTTGTGAACAGAGCCCCAGGACCAGCTTGCTTAGGGGACTCTTCTCCAGGTTCATCTCTCTGTAGGTGATGGCTTTGTTGTGGAAGGTTTGGGAATCACTTCCTTTTAGTTGGTTATAGAATTTAACGGCTCTTTTCTGGATTTTGATAATTAGTGGGTATCGGCCTAATTCTGCTCTGCATGCATTATTTGGTGTTCTACGTTGTACACAGAGGATATTTTTGCAGAATTCTGCGTGCAGAGTCTCAATTTGTGTTTGTCCCATTTTGTGAAGTCTTGGTTGGTGAGCGGACCCCAGACCTCACAACCATATAGGGCAATGGGCTCTATGACTGATTCAAGTATTTTTATTTTTATGTATGTTGAAATTTATGTTCCTTTTGATGGCATAGAATGCCCTTCTTGCCTTGTCTCTCAGATCGTTCACAGCTTTGTGGAAGTTACCTGTGGCGCTGATGCTTTTTTAGGCCAAGGTATGTATAGCCATGCTTTTGTGTGCTCTAGGGCAACAGTGTCAAGATGGAATTTGTATTTGTGGTCCTGGTGACTGGAACACCATTATTTTGGTCTTACTGAGATTTACTGTCAGGGCCCAGGTCTGGCAGAATCTGTGCATAAGATCTAGGTGCTGCTGTAGGCCCTCCTTGGTTGGTGACAGAAGCACCAGATCATCAGCAAACAGTAGACATTTGACTTCAGATTCTAGTAGGGTGAGGCCGATTTGGTGCTGCAGACTTTTCAGTTGGTTAAGTGCCCGCGCCAATTCGTTGATGATATATGTTGAAGAGGGTGGGGCTTAAGCTGCATCCCTGTCTAACCCCAAAACCCTGTTTGAAGAAATGTGTGTGTTTTTTGCCAATTTTAACCGCACACTTGTTGTTTGTGTACATGGATTTTATAATGTCGTATGTTTTACCCCCAACACCACTTTCCATCAGTTTGTATAGCAGACCCTCATGCCAAATTGAGTCGAAGGCTTTTTTGAAATCAACAAAGCATGAGAAGTCTTTGCCTTTGTTTTGGTTTGTTTGGTGTGCAGGGTGAATACATGGTCTGTTGTACGGTAATTTGGTAAAAAGCCAATTTGACATTTGCTCAGTACATTGTTTTCATTGAGGAAATGTTCGAGTCTGCTGTTAATGATAATGCAGAGGATTTTCCCAAGGTTACTGTTGACGCATATTCCACGGTAGTTATTGGGGTCAAATTTGTGGATTGGGGTGATCAGTCCTTGGTAACAAATATTGGGGAAGATGCCAGAGCTAAGGATGATGTTAAAGAGTTTTAGTATAGCCAATTGTAATTTGTTGTCTGTATATTTGATCATTTCATTGAGGATACCATCAACACCACAGGCCTTTTTGGGTTGGAGGGTTTTTATTTGTCCTGTAACTCATTCAAGGTAATTGGAGAATCCAGTGGGTTCTGGTGGTCTATAATAGTTGATTCTAAGATCTGTATTTGATCATGTATATGTTTTTGCTCTTTATTCTTTGTTATAGAGCCAAAAAGATTGGAAAGTGGTTTACCCATACATCTCCATTTTGGATAGATAATTATTCGTGTTGTTGTTTGTTTAGTGTTTTCCAATTTTCCCAGAAGTGGTTAGAGTCTATGGATTCTTCATTTACATTGAGCTGATTTCTGACATGCTGTTCCTTCTTTTTCTGTAGTGTATTTTCTCTCTCTCTCTCTGTCTCTGTCTCTCTCTCTCTCTCTCTCTCTCTCTCTCTCTCTCTCTCTCTCTCTCTGTGTCTCTCTCTCTCTCTCTCTCTCTCTCTCTCTCTCTCTCTCTCTGTGTCTCTCTCTCTCTCTGTCTCTCTCTCTCTGTCTCTCTCTCTGTCTCTCTCTGTCTCTCTCTCTCTCTCTCTCTCTCTCTCTCTCTCTCTCTCTCTCTCTCTCTCTCTCTCTCTCTCTCTCTCTCTGTCTCTCTCTCTCTCTCTCTCTCTCTCTCTCTCTCTCTCTCTCTCTCTCTCTGGAAGTCTCTCTCTGATTTCTCTCTCTCAGAACTCTCTTCTCTCTCTCTCTCTGTCCATCTCTCTCTCCTCAGGCCTGGCTGATCAGTCTCTCTCTAGAGATAGATCTCTGTGTCTCTCTCTGTCTCTAGATTTCTCTCTCTCTGTGTGTCTCTCTCTCTCTGTGTAGTGATCTGGTCTCTCTCTCTCTGTGAGGGATGAGGGATGTCTCTCTGTCTCTGTCTCTCTCTCTGTCTCTCTCTCTCTCTGTGTGTGAGATCTCTCTCTCTCTCTCTCTCTCTCTCTCTCTCTCTCTCTGTGTGTGTGTGAGTCTCTTGGTAAATGTAAGATGTTGGATGATAAGTGCTACTCTGCCTGTCTTCCTCTCTGTCTGGTTTCTGGGCCAGATGATATCCGTGGTGATGATGGAAGTGAAACTGAAGCTGATTTCACACCCACAGAACTACACTTCCTGCCTGCCTGGCCATCTCCTCTCCATACAGGCCTGGCTGATCAGTGGTGGGAGAGAGATGGAGGAGGGAGATAGAGATAGATTTGGAGGATAGGATGAGGGAGATAGAGATAGATTTGGAGTGGGGAAAATGGTGGAAAAGGAGAGAGTAAGGTGGATGGATAGTGATGGAGGGAGAGGTGAGTGTAGGGAGGGATGGAGGGAGAGGTGAGTGTAGGGAGGGAGAGGTGAGTGTAGGGAGGGATGGAGGGAGAGGTGAGTGTAGGGAGGGATGGAGGGATGGAGGGAGAGGTGAGTGTAGGGAGGGATGGAGGGATGGAGGGATGGAGGGATGGAGGGAGAGGTGAGTGTAGGGAGGGATGGAGGGATGGAGGGAGAGGTGAGTTGCCTTCCTTCATCCGCCTCCAGGTGGAATCTGGGTTCCTCTGTTACTCTCTGGTCCCATATTTCTCTCTCTCTCTCTCTCTCTCTCTCTCTCTGTCTCTCTCTCCAGATAAATATTAATGAGCAGGTTATTAATATCTCCCAGCCTGCACTGTATGTGTGTGTGTGCGTGCCTACGTGTAAGTGTTTGTGTGTGAGAGAGTGTGTGGGGTCGGCACAGAAGCACAGAGTATCAGAGAAATCAAAATCTGTCCACGTTAAGCAGATCATTAGTTATTAAACGCCCACACCAGTAGAAATACACTTTCTTCAGCTGAAAAATGATGGCCAGAGCTTTTACCAAGGATGTTGCACAACAATAAGTCACTAAGTTATCATTTTAGTTTAAGTATTATATATTTGGGCTTGAAGTTAGAAATCTGAACTTCCCACTTTGTGTAAATCTGTGTAAATGCTCTATATTTTCCTTTGATATTTCTACATTGAGGTTTTTTTATTCCCACCAGAATGACATTGTTTATGAATCAGAAACAGTTGTAAAGTTAGTCTTCTTCGTGCCTGAGATGAGCCTGGTGTCCACTTGGTCTCCTGAGCCAAATAGCCTGGTGTCCACTTGGCCTCCTGAGCCAAATAGCCTGGTGTCCACTTGGCCTCCTGAGCCAAATAGCCTGGTGTCCACTTGGCCTCCTGAGCCAAATAGCCTGGTGTCCACTTGGCCTCCTGAGCCAAATAGCCTGGTGTCCACTTGGCCTCCTGAGCCAAATAGCCTGGTGGTCTCCTGAGCCAAATATCATTGGGATTCATTGTCTGGATTCGTTGTCTGGACCTGTCCACTTGGCCTCCTCCTCTGTCTCTCTGGACCTGTCTCCTCCTCTGTCCACTTCTCCTGGACCTGTCTCAAATATCTGGGACATTGTCTCTCTGGACCTGTCTCTCCTCTGTCTCTCTGGACCTGTCTCTCCTCTGTCTCCTCTGTCTCTCTGGACCTGTCTCTCCTCTGTCTCCTGGACCTGTCTCTCCTCTGTCTCTCTGGACCTGTCTCTCCTCTGCCTCCTGGACCTGTCTCTCCTCTGTCTCTCTGGACCTGTCTCTCTGGACCTGTCTCTCCTCTGTCTCTCTGGACCTGTCTCTCCTCTGTCTCTCTGGACCTGGACCTGTCTCTCTGGACCTGTCTCTCCTCTGTCTCTCTGGACCTGTCTCCTCTGGACCTGTCTCTCCTCTGTCTCTCTGGACCTGTCTCTCTGGACCTGTCTCTCCTAAGGCTCTCTGGACCTGTCTCTCCTCTGTCTCTCTGGACCTGTCTCTCCTCTGTCTCTCTGGACCTGTCTCTCCTCTGTCTCTCCTCTGTCTCTCTGAACCTGTCTCTCCTCTGTCTCTCTGGACCTGTCTCTCTGGACCTGTCTCTCCTCTGTCTCTCTGGACCTGTCTCTCTGGACCTGTCTCTCCTCTGTCTCTCCTCTTTCTCTCTGGACCTGTCTCTCCTCTGTCTCTCCTCTGTCTCTCCTCTTTCTCTCTGGACCTGTCTCTCCTCTGTCTCTCTGGACCTGTCTCTCTGGACCTGTCTCTCCTCTGTCTCTCTGGACCTGTCTCTCCTCTGTCTCTCCTCTGTCTCTCTTCTGTCTCTCTGGACCTGTCTCTCCTCTGTCTCTCTGGACCTGTCTCTCTGGACCTGTCTCTCCTCTGTCTCTCTGGACCTGTCTCTCTGGACCTGTCTCTCTGGACCTGTCTCTCTGGACCCGTCTCTCCTCTGTCTCTCTGGACCTGTCTCTCTGGACCTGTCTCTCCTCTGTCTCTCTGGACCTGTCTCTCCTCTGTCTCTCTGGACCTGTCTCTCCTTTGTCTCTCTGGACCTGTCTCTCCTAAGGCTCTCTGGACCTGTCTCTCTGGATCTGTCTCTCCTCTGTCTCTCTGGACCTGTCTCTCCTCTGTCTCTCTGGACCTGTCTCTCTGGACCTGTCTCTCCTCTGTCTCTCTGGACCTGTCTCTCCTCTGTCTCTCTGGACCTGTCTCTCTGGACCTGTCTCTCCTCTGTCTCTCTGGATCTGTCTCTCTGGATCTGTCTCTCTGGACCTGTCTCTCTGGACCTGTCTCTCCTCTGTCTCTCCTCTGTCTCTCTGGACCTGTCTCTCTGGACCTGTCTCTACACTCTTATAAACAAATGTGCTACAGTGCCTTGCGAAAGTATTCGGCCCCCTTGAACTTTGCGACCTTTTGCCACATTTCAGGCTTCAAACATAAAGATATAAAACTGTATTTTTTTGTGAAGAATCAACAACAAGTGGGACACAATCATGAAGTGGAACGACATTTATTGGATATTTCAAACACCCACGGTTCTTTGGGTGTCCCCATAGGAGAACCTTTTTGAAAAACACTTTTTGATTCCAGGTAGAACCTTTCGGGTTAAATCTAGAACTTTTTCCCCGTAGAGTTCTGCATGGAACCAAAAAGTGTTCTCCAGCCAGAGGAACCTTAATGAGACCATTTTTTCTAGGAGTGTAGTCCGGCTGTGAAGGCCCATTTTGTCTGAAACCACTAAAGAAACTATCGTTCTGGGCCCATGAAAGCGTCTCATCTGTGTTTTGTCTTTTAAATCAAAATGAATAACAGTGTGGAGCTGGTCCTAGATCAGTTCCTATACTCTGAGATGCTTTGTCCACTCTGACCCTCTCACTGTAAAGGATTCCCATCAGGCCTAGTGAGTTAGGAGCCTGTTTTCATCGGGGTCTGCTGTGTGCTGTTTCCTCTACAGGCTAGACAACAGGATATATTGCTACCGCAGCACAGCACAGCATCCGCTCAGTAGCTGTTACAAACCTGGCACAGCAGCTCCACGTCTCTGTTTGTGTTGGTTCCCATGCAGTGAGACATTGATTGGCCTGTCATAATACAACCATGTGACTAATCTCTCATTTATGATGGGGATCAATGGAGAGGCTGCCCAGGGACCAGTCTCAATCCATGATCCATGATGCATCCCAGGGACCAGTCTCAATCCATGGTACATGATACAGCCCAGGGACCAGTCTCAATCCATGGTACATGATGCATCCCAGGGACCAGTCTCAATCCATGGTACATGATGCAGCCCAGGGACCAGTCTCAATCCATGATACATGATGCAGCCCAGGGACCAGCCTCAATCCATGATACATGATGCAGCCCAGGGACCAGCCTCAATCCATGATACATGATGCAGCCCAGGGACCAGCCTCAATCCATGATACATGATGCAGCCCAGGGACCAGCCTCAATCCATGATACATGATGCAGCCCAGGGACCAGGCTCAATCTATGATACATGATGCAGCCCAGCGACCAGTCTCAATCCATGATACATGATGCAGCCCAGGGACCAGGCTCAATCCATGAGCCCAGTTAGCATATGGATGTGTGTCTGAGTGTGTTAGCCCAGTTAGCATATGGATGTGTGTCTGAGTGTGTTAGCCCAGTTAGCATATGGATGTGTCTGAGTGTGTTAGCCCAGTTAGCATATGGATGTGTGTCTGAGTGTGTTGAGTTAGCATGATGTGTGTCTGAGTGTGTTAGCCCAGTTAGCATATGGATGTGTGTCTGAGTGTGTTAGCCCAGCTAGCATATGGATGTGTGTCTGAGTGTGTTAGCCCAGTTAGCATATGGATGTGTGTCTGAGTGTGTTAGCCCAGTTAGCATATGGATGTGTGTCTGATGCAGCCCAGTTAGCATATGGATGTGTGTCTGAGTGTGCCCCAGTTAGCATATGAATGTGTGTCTGAGTGTGTTAGCCCAGTTAGCATATGGATGTGTGTCTGAGTGTGTTAGCCCAGTTAGCATATGGATGTGTGTCTGAGTGTGTAAGCCCCAGTTAGCATATGGATGTGTGTCTGAGTGTGTTAGCCCAGTTAGCATATGGATGTGTATCTGAGTGTGTTAGCCCAGTTAGCATATGGATGTGTGTCTGAGTGTGTTAGCCCAGTTAGCATATGGATGTGTATCTGAGTGTGTTAGCCCAGTTAGCATATGGATGTGTGTCTGAGTGTGTAAGCCCCAGTTAGCATATGGATGTGTGTCTTAGTGTGTTAGCCCAGTTAGCATATGGATGTGTGTCTTAGTGTGTTAGCCCAGTTAGCATATGGATGTGTGTCTGAGTGTGTTAGCCCAGTTAGCATATGGATGTGTGTCTGAGTGTGTTAACCCAGTTAGCATATGGTTGTGTGTCTGAGTGTGTGAGCCCAGTTAGCATATGGATGGGTGTGTGTGTCAGGCATGTTTCTGTGTATGGAACAGGGCTAGCGGAGGAAGAGGAGGAGAGTGAGTGGCGGCTGCCAACATACTGACTCAACTCCAGCCACTTTAATAATGGAAACATTGATGTAAAAAATGTGTCACTAGCCACTTTAAACAATGCCACTTAATATAATGTTTACATACCCTACATTACTCATCTCATATGTATATACTGTACTCTATACCATCTACTGCATCTTTATGTAATACATGTATCACTAGCCACTTTAAACAATGCCACTTTTATATGTTTACATACCCTACATTACTCATCTCATATGTATATACTGTACTCGATACCATCTACTGCATCTTGCCTATGCCGTTCTGTACCATCACTCATTCATATATCTTTATGTACATATTCTTCATCCCTTTACACTTGTGTGTATAAGAGAGAGAGAGAGAGAGAGAGAGAGACTGAGAGAGACAGAGAGAGAGAGAGAGAGAGCGAGAGAGAGAGAAGGTTGACTGAGTGGAAGGTTGACTGAGTGGTAGCTGACTGAGTGGAAGGTTGACTGAGTGGTAGCTGACTGAGTGGTAGCTGACTGAGTGGTAGCTGACTGAGTGGAAGGTTGACTGAGTGGTAGCTGACTGAGTGGTAGCTGACTGAGTGGAAGGTTGACTGAGTGGTAGCTGACTGAGTGGTAGCTGACTGAGTGGAAGGTTGACTGAGTGGAAGGTTGACTGAGTGGTAGCTGACTGAGTGGAGCTGACTGAGTGGAAGGTTGACTGAGTGGAAGGTTGACTGAGTGGTAGCTGACTGAGTGGTAGCTGACTGAGTGGTAGCTGACTGAGTGGAAGGTTGACTGAGTGGTAGCTGACTGAGTGGTAGCTGACTGAGTGGAAGGTTGACTGAGTGGAAGGCTGACTGAGTGGTAGCTGACTGAGTGGAAGGTTGACTGAGTGGTAGCTGACTGAGTGGTAGCTGACTGAGTGGTAGCTGACTGAGTGGTAGCTGACTGAGTGGTAGCTGACTGAGTGGTAGCTGACTGAGTGGTAGCTGACTGAATGGAAGGTTGACTGAGTGGTAGCTGACTGAGTGGTAGCTGACTGAGTGGTAGCTGACTGAATGGTAGCTGACTGAGTGGTAGCTGACTGAGTGGTAGCTGACTGAATGGAAGGTTGACTGAGTGGTAGCTGACTGAGTGGTAGCTGACTGAATGGAAGGTTGACTGAGTGGTAGCTGACTGAGTGGTAGCTGACTGAATGGAAGGTTGACTGAGTGGTAGCTGACTGAGTGGTAGCTGACTGAATGGAAGGTTGACTGAGTGGTAGCTGACTGAGTGGTAGCTGACTGAGTGGTAGCTGACTGAGTGGTAGCTGACTGAGTGGTAGCTGACTGAGTGGTAGCTGACTGAATGGAAGGTTGACTGAGTGGTAGCTGACTGAGTGGTAGCTGACTGAGTGGTAGCTGACTGAGTGGTAGCTGACTGAGTGGTAGCTGACTGAATGGAAGGTTGACTGAGTGGTAGCTGACTGAGTGGTAGCTGACTGAGTGGTAGCTGACTGAGTGGTAGCTGACTGAGTGGTAGCTGACTGAGTGGTAGCTGACTGAGTGGTAGCTGACTGAATGGTAGCTGACTGAGTGGTAGCTGACTGAGTGGTAGCTGACTGAATGGAAGGTTGACTGAGTGGTAGCTGACTGAGTGGTAGCTGACTGAGTGGTAGCTGACTGAGTGGTAGCTGACTGAGTGGTAGCTGACTGAGTGGTAGCTGACTGAGTGGTAGCTGACTGAGTGGTAGCTGACTGAGTGGTAGCTGACTGAGTGGAAGGTTGACTGAGTGGTAGCTGACTGAGTGGTAGCTGACTGAGTGGTAGCTGACTGAGTGGTAGCTTATGAAATTAGGTCAGTGAGAGGGAGTAGAGGAGGGAGGGAGAGAGGGAGTCTCCACAGGGATTGGTCAGTGTCAGTTCAAGGAGCGAGTGAGTTACTGCCCTTGTCTACTGCCCTTGTGAGTGTGTATGTGCACGCTGCAAATATGTCTGTGTGTAGACTGTGCTTGTGTGTGTGTGTGTGTGTGTGTGTGTGTGTGTGTGTGTGTGTGTGTGTGTGTGTGTGTGTGTGTGTGTGTGTGTGTGTGTATGTGTGTGTGTGTGTGTGTGTGTGTGTGTGTGTGTGTGTGTGTGTGTGTGTGTGTGTGTGTGTGTGTGTGTGTGTGTGTGTGTGTGTGTGAGTTACTGCCCTTGTCTACTGCCCTTGTGAGTGTGTATGTGCACGCTGCAAATACGTCTGTGTGTATTCTTTGCTTGTGTGTGTTTGTGTGTCTGTGTGTGTGTGTGTGTGTGTGTGTGTGTGGTTACACATACATGTCAGTACATACACACAACAAGTAGCTCCTCTCACCAGGTTTTCTGTTCGATTCAATTCATCAATTACTCATTCAATTCACTAATCAATTCATCAAGTACTCATTCAATTCACTAATAAATTCATCAATTACTCATTCAATTCACTAATCAATTCATTAATTACTAATTCAATTCACTAATCAATTCATCAGTTACTCATTCAATTCACTAATCAATTACTTATTCAATTCACTAATCAATTAATCAATTACTCATTCAATTCACTAATCAATTCATCAATTACTCATTCAATTCACTAATCAATTCATCAATTACTCTTTCAATTCACTAATCAATTCATCAATTACTCATTCAATTCACTAAACAATTCATCAATTACTCTTTCAATTCACTAATCAATTCATCAATTACTCATTCAATTCACTGATCAATTCATCAATTACTCATTCAATTCACTGATCAATTCATCAATTAATCATTCAATTCACTAATCAATTCATCAATTACTCATTCAATTCACTAATCAATTAATCAATTACTCATTCAATTCACTGATCAATTCATCAATTACTCATTCAATTCACTAATCAATTCATCAATGCCTTATTCAACTCTAAACATCATAGAGTGTTGATATGAATGTGTCTCGGACCCTTGTTGGGGCTTCTGTCGGGAAGAGGATGTCCCCTAGAATTGCAATGATGGCTGTGTCTCGATCCAAAATGGGCGTATGTCCTTTTGTATTAATGGCTGTGTCTCGATCCAAAATGGCAGTTTCTCCTTTTGTATTAATGGCTGTATCTCGATCCAAAATGGCTGTTTGTCCTTTTGTATTAATGGCTGTGTCTCGATCCAAAATGGGCGTTTGTCCTTTTGTATTAATGGCTGTGTCTCGATCCAAAATGGGTGTTTGTCCTTTTGTATTAATGGCTGTGTCTCGATCCAAAATGGGCGTTTGTCCTTTTGTATTAATGGCTGTGTCTCGATCCAAAATGGCAGTTTCTCCTTTAGCATTAATGGCTGTGTCTTGATCCAAAATGGCAGTTTCTCCTTTTGTATTAATGGCTGTGTCTCGATCCAAAATGGCTGTTTGTCCTTTTGTATTAATGGCTGTGTCTCGATCCAAAATGGGCGTTTGTCCTTTTGTATTAATGGCTGTGTCTCGATCCAAAATGGGTGTTTGTCCTTTTGTATTAATGGCTGTGTCTCGATCCAAAATGGGCGTTTGTCCTTTTGTATTAATGGCTGTGTCTCGATCCAAAATGGCAGTTTCTCCTTTAGCATTAATGGCTGTGTCTTGATCCAAAATGCCAGTTTCTCCTTTTGTATTAATGGCTGTGTCTCGATCCAAAATGGCTGTATGTCCTTTTGTATTAATGGCTGTGTCTCGATCCAAAATGGGTGTTTGTCCTTTTGTATTAATGGCTGTGTCTCGATCCAAAATGGGCGTTTGTCCTTTTGTATTAATGGCTGTGTCTCGATCCAAAATGGGTGTTTGTCCTTTTGTATTAATGGCTGTGTCTCGATCCAAAATGGGCGTTTGTCCTTTTGTATTAATGGCTGTGTCTCGATCCAAAATGGCAGTTTCTCCTTTAGCATTAATGGCTGTGTCTTGATCCAAAATGGCAGTTTCTCCTTTTGTATTAATGGCTGTGTCTCGATCCAAAATGGGCGTTTGTCCTTTTGTATTAATGGCTGTGTCTCGATCCAAAATGGCAGTTTCTCCTTTAGCATTAATGGCTGTGTCTTGATCCAAAATGGCAGTTTCTCCTTTTGTATTAATGGCTGTGTTGATCCAAAATGGCTGTTTGTCCTTTTGTATTAATGGCTGTGTCTCGATCCAAAATGGCAGTTTCTCCTTTAGTATTAATGCTGACACGGTAAAAATGTGTCGTTCTGGCCCTGAACAAGGCAGTCAACCCACTGTTCCCCGGACGCCGATGATGTGGATGTTGATTAAGGCATCCACATCATGTAGAAGACACATTTCAGTTGAATGCATTCATTTGTACAACTCACTATCCCCCTTTCCCTAATTGGTGTGTCTCAAAACAAAATGGTGACTTTAACTTCTTGCCTTTAAATGCTGCTTCAAAGCTAGCATCCTTGTGGATTGAGATGGAGGCTTAGTCCCAAATGGCACCATATTCTCTACACAGTGCACTACTTTTTGACCAGAGCCTTATTGGCCCTATTGGCCCTGGTCAAAAGTAGTGCACCCTAATTCCTATTGGCCCTGGTCAAAAGTAGTGCACCCTAATTCCTATTGGCCCTGGTCAAAAGTAATGCACCCTAATTCCTATTGGACCTGTTCAAAAGTAGTGCACCCTAATTCCTATTGGCCCTGTTCAAAAGTAGTGCACCCTAATTCCTATTGGCCCTGTTCAAAAGTAGTGCACCCTAATTCCTATTGGCTCTGTTCAAAAGTAGTGCACCCTAATTCCTATTGGCCCTGTTCAAAAGTAGTGCACTACAAGGGAAATAGGGTGACATTTAGCAAGCAGCCACAGCAAAATGTCTTTCCAGTCATGTAACGGGTGACGTCACTAGAGTACAGTTCTATTCATCTCAGTCCATACAGTGACGTCACTAGAGTACAGTTCTATTCAATTCACTAAACAATTCATCATCTCAGTCCTTTCAATTCACTAATCAATTCATCAATTACTCATTCAATTCACTGATCAATTCATCAATTACTCATTCAATTCACTGATCTCAATTCATCAATTAATCATTCAATTCACTAATCAATTCATCATCTAGTCATTCAGTGATTCACTAATCAATTCTCAATTATCTCATTCAATTCACTGATCAATTCATCATTACTCATTCAATTCACTAATCAATTCTATCAATGCCTTATTCAACTCTAAACATCATAGAGTGTTGATATGAATCATCTCGGACCCTTGTTGGGGCTTCTCTCGGGAACAGGATGTCCCCTAGAATTGCAATGATTCTGTGTCTCGATCCAAAATGGCGTCATGTCAGTTTTGTATTAATGGCTGTGTCTCGATCCAAAATGGCAGTTTCTCCTTTTGTATTAATGGCTGTATCTCATCCAAAATGGCTGTTTGTCCTTTTGTATTAATGGCTGTGTCTCAGTGATCCAAAATGGGCAGTTTGTCATTTTGTATTAATGGCTGTGACATCAAAATGGGTGTTTGTCATCTCAGTTTGTATTAATGGCTGTGTCTCGATCCAAAATGGGCGTTTGTCCTTTTGTATTAATGGCTGTGTCTCGATCCAAAATGGCAGTTTCTCCTTTAGCATTAATGGCTGTGTCTTGATCCAAAATGGCAGTTTCTCCTTTTGTATTAATGGCTGTGTCTCGATCCAAAATGGGCGTTTGTCACTTTTGATTAATGGTTCTGTGTCATCGATCCAAAATGGCAGTTTCTCCTTTAGCATTAATGGCTGTGTCTTGATCCAAAATGGCAGTTTCTATTTTGTATTAATGGCTGTGTCTCGATCCAAAATGGCTATTTTGTCCTTTTGTATTAATGGCTGTGTCTCGATCCAAAATGGCAGTTTCTCCTTTAGTATTAATGCTGACACAGGTCCAAAATACAGTTCTGTTCATCTGGCCCTGAACAAGGCAGTCAACCCACTGTTCCCCGGACGCCGATGATGTGGATGTTGATTAAGGCATCCACATCATGTAGAAGACACATTTCAGTTGAATGCATTCATTTGTACAACTCACTATCCCCTTTCCCTAATTGGTGTGTCTCAAAACAAAATGGTGACTTTAACTTCATTGCCTTTAAATGATGCTTCAAAGCTAGCATCCTTGTGGATTGAGATGGAGTGCTTAGTCCCAAATGGCACCATATTCGGTCCATACACAGTGCACTACTTTTTGACCAGAGCCTTATTGGCCCTATTGGCCCTGGTCAAAAGTGATGTCACTACAGTTCTATTGGCCCTGGTCAAAAGTAGTCACCCTAATTCCTATTGGCCCTGGTCAAAAGTAATGCACCCTAATTCCTATTGGACCTGTTCAAAAGTAGTGCACCCTAATTCCTATTGGCCCTGTTCCAAAGTAGTGCATCCCTAATTTCTATTGGCCCTGTTCATACAGTGAGTGCACTAATTCCTATTGGCATCTGTCCAAAAGTGATGTGCACCCTAATTCCTATTGGCCCTGTTCAAAAGTAGTGCACTACAAGGGAAATAGGGTGACATTTACAAGCAGCCACAGCAAAATGTCTTTCCAGTCATACAGTGATGTCACTAGAATACATTTCTATTCATCTCAGTCCATACAGTGACGTCACTAGAATACAGTTCTATTCATCTCAGTCCATACAGTGACGTCACTAGAGTACAGTTCTATTCATCTCAGTCCATACAGTGATGTCACTAGAGTACAGTTCTATTCATCTCAGTCCATACAGTGACGTCACTAGAGTACAGTTCTATTCATCTCAGTCCATACAGTGACGTCACTAGAGTACAGTTCTATTCATCTCGGTCCATACAGTGACGTCACTAGAGTACAGTTCTATTCATCTCGGTCCATACAGTTCTATTCATCTCGGTCCATACAGTGACGTCACTAGAGTACAGTTCTATTCATCTCGGTCCATACAGTGATGTCACTAGAGTACAGTTCTATTCATCTCAGTCCATACAGTGATGTCACTAGAGTACAGTTCTATTCATCTCGGTCCATACAGTGATGTCACTAGAGTACAGTTCTATTCATCTCAGTCCATACAGTGACATCACTAGAGTACAGTTCTATTCATCTCAGTCCATACAGTGACGTCACTAGAGTACAGTTCTATTCATCTCAGTCCATACAGTGACATCACTAGAGTACAGTTCTATTCATCTCAGTCCATACAGTGACATCACTAGAGTACAGTTCTATTCATCTCAGTCCATACAGTGACGTCACTAGAGTACAGTTCTATTCATCTCAGTCCATACAGTGACGTCACTAGAATACAGTTCTATTCATCTCGGTCCATACAGTTCTATTCATCTCGGTCCATACAGTGACGTCACTAGAGTAAAGTTCTATTCATCTCAGTCCATACAGTGACGTCACTAGAATACAGTTCTGTTCATCTCGGTCCATACAGTGACATCACTAGAGTAAAGTTCTATTCATCTCAGTCCATACAGTGACGTCACTAGAGTACAGTTCTATTCATCTCGGTCCATACAGTTCTATTCATCTCAGTCCATACAGTGACGTCACTAGAATACAGTTCTATTCATCTCGGTCCATACAGTGACGTCACTAGAGTACAGTTCTATTCATCTCGGTCCATACAGTGACGTCACTAGAGTACAGTTCTATTCATCTCAGTCCATACAGTGATGTCACTAGAGTACAGTTCTATTCATCTCGGTCCATACAGTGATGTCACTAGAGTACAGTTCTATTCATCTCGGTCCATACAGTGATGTCACTAGAGTACAGTTCTATTCCTCTCAGTCCATACAGTGACGTCACTAGAGTACAGTTCTATTCATCTCAGTCCATACAGTGATGTCACTAGAGTACAGTTCTATTCATCTCGGTCCATACAGTGATGTCACTAGAGGACAGTTCTATTCATCTCGGTCCATACAGTGATGTCACTAGAGTACATTTCTATTCATCTCGGTCCATACAGTGATGTCACTAGAGGACAGTTCTATTCATCTCGGTCCATACAGTGACGTCACTAGAGTACAGTTCTATTCATCTCGGTCCATACAGTGACATCACTAGAATACAGTTCTGTTCATCTCGGTCCACACAGTGACGTAGAGCGGGATCCGTCGGAGGAAGCCATACATCCATTTTCTGATTGAGTGTCACGTTTTATTACCTCACAGCCCCACGACGTTGGGTTTCATTTCCTGGTCTTGAGCCGTTGGATTACGATCATTTGATTGGCTCCTGTTGGCATTCTGTGTCTTTGTATTGGAGGAGCACCTGGAACGAGGAGGCGAAGTTAGCTGTGACGGAAACCGTGGCAACGGTATATATTGAGAGAGAGAGAGAGAGAGACAGAGAGAGAGAGAGAGAGAGAGATTCTGCATTCAGAATTCTGCAAAAACAACGTAGAACACCAAATAATGCATGCAGAGCAGAATTAGGCCGATACCCAGATGTTAAATTCTACAACCACCTAAAAGGAAGCGATTCCCAAACCTTCCATAACAAAGCCATCACCTCCAGAGAGATGAACCTGGAGAAGAGTCCCCTAAGCAAGCTGGTCCTGGGGCTCTGTTCACAAACACAAACACACCCCACAGAGCCCCAGGACAGCAACCCAATTAGACCCAACCAAATCATGAGAAAACTAAAATATAATTACTTGACACATTGGAAAGAATTAACAAAAAAACAGAGCAAACTAGAATGCTATTTGGCCCTAAAAAGAGAGTACACAGTGGCAGAATACCTGTCCACTGTGACTGACCCAAACTTAAGGAAAGCTTTGACTATGTACAGACTCAGTGAGCATACCCTTGCTATTGAGAAAGGACACCTTAGGCAGATATGGCTCTCAAGAGAAGACACTGCCCACAAAATGAGGTGGAAACTGAGCTGCACTTCCTAACCTCCTGCCAAATATATGATTTGTGACCTGTTGCCACAAGAAAAGGGCAACCAGTGAAGAACAAACACCATTGTAAATACAACTTATATTCATGTTTATTTATTTTCCCTTTTGTACTTTAACCATTTATACATGTTAACACACTGTATATATACATAGTACCTTTGTAATGTCTATTTTTTTGTAATTTCTGTGAGTGTAATGTTAACTGTTCAGAGAGAGAGAGAGAGAGAGAGAGAGAGAGAGAGAGAGAGAGAGAGAGAGAGAGAGAGAGAGAGAGAGAGAGAGAGAGAGAGAGAGAGAGAGAGAGGAGAGAGAGAGAGAGAGAGAGAGAGAGAGAGAGAGAGAGAGAGAGAGAGAGGGGGAGAGAGAGAGAGAGAGAGGAGAGAGAGAGAGAGAGAGAGGGAGAGAGAGAGAGAGGGGGAGGAGAGAGAAAGACAGAGAGAGAGAGAGAGAGGGAGAGAGAGAGAGAGGGAGAGAGAGAGAGAGAGAGAGAGAGAGAGAGAGAGAGAGAGAGAGAGAGAGAGAGAGAGAGAGAGAGAGAGAGAACAGAGAGAGAACATGTAAACATGGAATGTGGTAAGGTAATTTGGAGGTTTTGTAGACCGGAACAGACATTTTGCATAGCTAATTATCACTAGGCGGTGTTCAGAATGGATGTTATGTCCCAAATGGCAGCCTATTTAGTTGACAGTGCACTGCTTTTGACCAGAGCCCATAGAGCTGTGTAAAGGGATGTGGGTGCCATTTAGGACCAAGCCCAAGTCATGTATCACTACAAGAAACAGATTAATTTTGACTGTTTGTCTTTAGGCGCTGTAAGGAACACTTAACTGCAGTTAAATATAGAACTGCCTTTGGATGACAACTGAGCCACTCACAATCACCATCAGACTTTAAACCATCTCAATCTCATCGTCATCAATAAAGTAATGAGTTGATGAATGATTGATCCGATTCCTCGTTGATTTCTGCAAGGATTCACTCACTGCTGGAATTACTGATGTCCCTTTATCCTCATCCCTCCACCCCTCTATCCTCATCCCTCCATCCTCTCCTCATCCCTCTATCCTCTCCTCCTCATCCCTCTATCCTCTCTTCCTCATCCCTACATCCCTCTATCCTCATCATCCCTCCCATGCCTCTATCCGTCCCTCATCCCTCTATCCTCTCCTCCTCATCCCTTCCCCTCTATCCTCTCCTCCTCATCCCTTCATCCCTCTATCCTCTCCTCCTCATCCCTCCATCCCTCTATCCTCCTCCTCATCCCTCCATCCCTCTATCCTCTCCTCCTCATCCCTCTATCCTCTCCTCCTCATCCCTCCATCCCTCTATCCTCTCCTCCTCATCCCTCCATCCCTCTATCCTTTCCTCATCCCTCCATCCCTCTATCCTCTCTTCCTCATCCCTCCATCCCTCTATCCCTCCATCATCCCACAAATCCCTCCATCCCTCTATCCTTTTCATCCCTCCATTCTATCCTCTTCTGTCCCTCCATCCCTCTATCCTCTCCTCCTCATCCCTTCATCCCTCTATCCTCTCCTCCTCAGTCCATCCCTCTATCCTCTCCTCCTCATCCCTCCATCCCTCTATCCTCTCCTCCTCACCCCTCTAACTCTTCCTCATCCCTCCATCCCTCTATCCTCTCCTCCTCATCCCTCCATCCCTGATCCTCTCCTCCTCGTCCCTCCATCCCTCTATCATCTCCTCCTCATCCCTCCATCCCTCTATCCTCTCCTCTTCATCCCTCCATCCCTCTATCCTCTCCTCCTCATCCCTCCATCCCTCTATCCTCTCCTCCTCATCCCTCCATCCCTCTATCCTCTCCTCCTCATCCCTCTATCCTCTCCTCTTCATCCCTCCATCCCTCTATCCTCTCCTCCTCATCCCTCCATCCCTCTATCCTCTCCTCCTCATCCCTCTATCCTCTCCTCCTCATCCCTCCATCCCTCTATCCTCTCCTCCTCATCCCTCCATCCCTCTATCATCTCCTCCTCATCCCTCCATCCTCTCCTCCTCCTCAGCCTTTCTTCCCTTTATCCTCATCCCTCTATCCTCTCCTCCTCATCCCTCTATCCTCTCCTCCTCATCCCTCCATCCCTTCTTCCCTTTATGCTCATCCCTCTATCCTCTCCAACTCATCCCTCTATCCTCTCCTCCTCATCCCTCTATCCTCTCCTCCTCATCCCTCTATCCTTTCCTCCTCATCCCTTTATCCTCTCCTCCTCATCCCTCAGTCCCTCTATCCTCTCATCCTCATCCCTCCGTCCCTCTATCCTCTCCCTCCATCCCTCCGTCCCTCTATCCTCTCCTCCTCGTCCCTCCGTCCCTCTATCATCTCCTCCTCATCCCTCCGTCCCTCTATCCTCTCCCCCATCCCTTCTTCCCTTTATCCTCATCCCTCTATCCTCTCCTCCTCATCCCTCTATCCTCTCCTCCTCATCCCTCTATCCTCTCCTCCTCATCCCTCTATCCTCTCCTCCTCATCCCTCTATCCTCTCCTCCTCATCCCTCCATCCCTCTATCCTCTCCTCCTCATCCCTCTATCCTCTCCTCCTCATCCCTCCATCCCTCTATCCTCTCCTCCTCATCCCTCCATGTCTATCCTCTGTCTTCATCCCTCTATGTCTCCTCATCATCCCTATATCTCTCTCCTCCTCATCCCTCTATCCTCTCCCCCATCCCTTCTTCCCTTTATCCTCATCCCTCTATCCTCTCCTCCTCATCCCTCTATGTCTCCTCCTCATCCCTCTATCTCTGTCCTCCTCACCCCTCTATCCTCTCCTCTTCATCCCTATATCCTCTCCTCCTCATCCCTATATCCTCTCCTCCTCATCCCTCTATCCTCTCCTCCTCATCCCTCTATCCTCTCCTCCTCATCCCTCCATCCCTCTATCCTCTCCTCCTCATCCCTCTATCCTCTCCTCCTCGTCCCTCCGTCCCTCTATCATCTCCTCCTCATCCCTCCGTCCCTCTATCCTCTCCCCCCATCCCTTCTTCCCTTTCTCATGTTTATCCTCATCCCTTCCATCCCTTTCCTCCTCATCCCTCTATCCTCTCCTCCTCATCCCTCTATCCCCTCCTCCTCATCCCTCTATCCTCTCCTCCTCATCCCTCCATCCCTCTATCCAAAGTCCTCAAGTTTTCCTCATCCCTCCATATTAATTATCCTCAGATCCATCCTCCTCAGAAACATCCCTCCTCCTATCCCTCTAAATATTGACATCCCTATAACCCTCCTCATCCCTCTATCCTCTCCTCCTCATCCCTCCATCCCTCTATCCTCTCCTCCTCATCCCTCTATCCTCTCCTCCTCATCCCTCTATCCTCTCCTCCTCATCCCTCTATCCTCTCCTCCTCATCCCTATATCCTCTCCTCCTCATCCCTCCATCCCTCTATCCTCTCCTCCTCATCCCTCTATCCTCTCCTCCTCGTCCCTCCGTCCCTCTATCATCTCCTCCTCATCCCTCCGTCCCTCTATCCTCTCCCCCCATCCCTTCTTCCCTTTATCCTCATCCCTCTATCCTCTCCTCCTCATCCCTCTATCCTCTCCTCCTCATCCCTCTATCCCCTCCTCCTCATCCCTCTATCCTCTCCTCCTCATCCCTCCATCCCTCTATCCTCTCCTCCTCATCCCTCTATCCTCTCCTCCTCATCCCTCCATCCCTCTATCCTCTCCTCCTCATCCCTCTATCCTCTCCTCCTCATCCCTCTATCCTCTCCTCCTCATCCCTCTATCCTCTCCTCCTCATCCCTATATCCTCTCCTCCTCGTCCCTCCATCCCTCTATCCTTTTCTCAATCCCTCTATCCTCTCCTCCTCATCCCTCTATCCTCTCCTCCTCATCCCTCTATCCCTCTATCCTTTTCTCAATCCCTCTATCCTCTCCTCCTCATCCCTCTATCCTCTCCTCCTCGTCCCTCCATCCCTCCATCCCCCTATCCTTTTCTCAAACCCTCTATCCTCTCCTCCTCGTCCCTCCATCCCTCTATCCTTTTCTCAATCCCTCTATCCTCTCCTCCTCATCCCTCTATCCTCTCCTCCTCATCCCTCAATCCCTCTATCCTTTGGTCAATCCCTCTATCCTCTCCTCCTCAGTCCAGGTTTTCTCAATCCCTCTATCCTCTCCTCCTCATCCCTCCATCCCTCTATCCTTTGTCAATCCCTCTATCCTCTCCTCCTCATCCCTCTAGTCTCCTCCTCATCCCTCCATCCCTCTATCCTCTCCTCCTCATCCCTCTATCCTCTCCTCCTCGTCCCTCCATCCCTCTATCCTTTAGTCAATCCGTCTATCCTCTCCTCCTCGTCCCTCCATCCCTCTATCCTTTTCTCAATCCCTCTATCCTCTAGTCTCATCCCTCCATCCCTCTATCCTTTTCTCAATCCCTCTATCCTCTCCTCCTCATCCCTCCATCCCTCTATCCTTTCTCAATCCCTCTATCCTCTCCTCCTCATCCCTCCATCCCTCTATCCTTTTCTCAATCCCTCTATCCTCTCCTCATCCCTCCATCCCTCTATCCTTTCCTCAATCCCTCTATCCTCTCCTCACCTCCATCACAAAATAAGTGATATTTTTCACCTTTCTGGTTTCTGAGGATAATGAAGAGATATTAATTGAATATAATGACAGATCGGCTATGAGTTCCAACCTTTAAAGAAACCACAGTTTGAGTCTCTCTGACTGTCATCCTCTGACACACACACACATCACACACACACACTACACACACACACACACACATCACACACACACACACACACATACACACACATCACACACACACACTACACACACACACACATACACACACTACACATACGCACTACGCACACACACGCACACACACACACACACACACACACACACACACACAAGTATATGTTGGATAAAGTAAAGTATATGTTGGATAAAAAACATCAGTACAGGCCTGATGAAAACAGCACATTTATGTCAACTTTACAAATGTCAAAACAAAACAAAATACGCTACACAAAGTGGGAAGTTTTTGTGACAGTAATATTAATTATGTGAGAACATGAGGTAGAAACACCTTTATGGGTAAATATTGACATGATAACCGTATTGAAGTCAACCCTGGAGTAACGTGATGACATGGTGTTTGGTCGTCAGGATAGGTCGTCAGACTAGTGAGGTCATCAGACTAGTGAGGTCGTCAGACTAGTCAGGCTAGTCAGGTCGTCAGACTAGTGAGGTCGTCAGACTAGTCAGGTCGTCAGGCTAGTCAGGTCGTCAGACTAGTGAGGTCATCAGGATAGGTCGTCAGACTAGTCAGGTCGTCAGACTAGTGAGGTCGTCAGACTAGTCAGGCTAGTCAGGTCGTCAGACTAGTGAGGTCGTCAGACTAGTCAGGTCGTCAGGCTAGTCAGGTCGTCAGACTAGTGAGGTCATCAGGCTAGTCAGGCTAGTCAGGTCGTCAGGCTAGTCAGGCTAGTCAGGTCGTCAGACTAGTCAGGTCAGGCTAGTCAGGTCGTCAGGCAGGTCGTCAGGCCAGTCAGTCAGGTCGTCAGACTAGTCAGGTCGTCAGACTAGTCAGGTCGTCAGGCTAGTCAGGTCGTCAGGCTAGTCAGGTCGTCAGACTAGTCAGGTCGTCAGACTAGTCAGGGTCAGGTCGTCAGGCTAGTCAGACTAGTCAGGTCGTCAGGCTAGTCAGACAGGTCGTCAGACTAGTCAGGTCGTCAGGCTAGTCAGGTCGTCAGACTAGTCAGGTCGTCAGGCTAGTCAGGTCGTCAGGCTAGTCAGGTCGTCAGGCTAGTCAGGTCGTCAGGCTAGTCAGGTCGTCAGACTAGTCAGGTCGTCAGGCTAGTCAGGTCAGACTAGTCAGGTCGTCAGGTCGTCAGACTAGTCAGGTCGTCAGGCTAGTCAGGTCGTCAGACTAGTCAGGTCGTCAGGCTAGTCAGGTCGTCAGGCTAGTCAGGTCGTCAGGCTAGTCAGGTCGTCAGGTCGTCAGACTAGTCAGGTCGTCAGGCTAGTCAGGTCGTCAGGCTAGTCAGGTCGTCAGACTAGTCACGATCAGTTTATTAGGCTACAGATTAAATAAGTGCACTACACACACACACACACAGACTTCTATCACAACGACTCAACTGGATGGGAAATGTGAGGATTCTATTTATGAGGATTCTAGAATATTGATTCTGTCGACAACTGGATGGTAAATCTTGCTGTTGTTTTTCAGTCTCTCCACCACCACGGCTCTGCTTTATCCCTCTCTTAACTCTGTCCCCAGATCATCGTTAGGCTAGGTTTAGACACAGAGTACTGTACAGAGAGATTAGGAATGGATGGTCTTAGAACAATACATGATGAGTAGAGATGTCTTACAGTATTATTGGAGTATGACATGTACAGTACTTTGTTTCTGGTTGTAATCTAGCTGACACATGGAGAACTTGGGGTAAATCTCTCTGTATCTCTGTCACACACACACACACACATACACTCACTCTCTCTCTCTCCTTTTTTGTCTTTTCTACCTCTCCTCTCCTCTTGCCTCTTTCTTCTATATCTCCTCTTCCCTCTCTCTCTCTCCCTCTCTCCTCTTATCTCTCTCTCTCTCTCTCTCTCTCTCTCTCTCTATCTCTATCTCTCTGTCTCTCTCTCCTCTTCCCTCTCCTCCCCCCTCTCTCTCTCTCTCTCTCTCTCTCTCCTCCTCTCTCTCTTCTTTCTCTCTCTTCTTCCCTTTCTATCTCTCTCTCTCTCTCTCTCTCTCTCTCTTCTTCCCTCTCTCTCTCTCCTACTCTCTATCTTCTTCCCTCTCTCTTTCTCTCTCTCTCCTACTCTCTCTCTCTTCTTCCCCCTCTCTATCTTTCCTCCTCTCTCTCTCTTCTTCCCTTTCTATCTCTCCTCCTCTCGCTCTCTCTTCTCCTCTCTCTCTCTTCTCCTCTCTCTCCTACTCTCTCTCTCCTCTTCCCCCCCTCTCTCTCTCTCTCTCTCTCTCTCTCTCTCCTACTCTCTCTCTTCTTCCTCTCTCTCTCCTACTCTCTCTCTTCTTCCCTCTCTCTCTCTTTCTCTCTCTCCTACTCTCTCTCTCTTCTTCCCTCTCTCTCTATCGCTCCTCCTCTCTCTCTCTTCTTCCCTTTCTATCTCTCCTCCTCTCGCTCTCTCTTCTCCTCTCTCTCTCTTCTCCTCTCTCTCTCTCTCTCTCTCTCTCTCTCTCCAGTCCGATTACACACTAGAGCAGAGAATGGCTCTCACTCACATGTTCATATGAAACCCTTTCAGATCAAGGCTTCTCTTCTGCACTGAATGTCTCTCTGTCTGCCTGACTATCTGTTCAAATAAAAGCAATACTGTATGATTGTTGTGTTGTTACATTTAGTCAGGATTAAAATGGCAACGGAGTCGGACTGGTCTGACTACTACAATCTGAATGGCAATAAGCAACCTGTCCCTAAACTAACTCCACTAAATAGATCAAGATTACGTAGATGTACCAAACAAAATGTTCCCATTGACCCCGTTCCGCCACTGTATCCCACATCTCAAGTCACCCTGCTCACCCCTCTCCCCCGTCTCTCCTCCTTCCAGGCTCCGACTACTCCCCCCCACCGCTGCCGGAGGTGGCGCCCAGTCTGAACGATACCAGCGTTGCAGATGGAGGAGGCGGCGTGGGTGTAAGTGGAGGTGGGCGCGGGCCCCTGGAGGCCGTGGTCGGAGGGGCGGTGGTGGGGCTAGCGGCAGAGCACATCCCCAGCGGCCCTGGGGCGGCCCTCACCTGGCAGGCGGCCATCGAGGCGGCGCGGCAGGCCAAGCAGATGGGGAACGCGGGCGCGCCCATCTCCACAGCCAGCTCCACACAGAGGAAGAGGCAGCACTACACCAACAAGCCCAAGAAACCCATCAACACGGCCCCAACCAGACCTCCCAGAGCCCTGCTCTGCCTCACCCTCAAGAACCCCATCCGCAGAGCGTGCATCAGCATAGTGGAGTGGAAGTATCCTCTATTATATATAGTGGTGTGAACTGGTTTATTATATATAGTGGTGGTGTGAACTGGTTTATTATATACAGTGGTGGTGTGAACTGGTTTATTATATATAGTGGTGTGAACTGGTTTATTATATATAGTGGTGTGAACTGGTTTATTATATATAGTGGTGTGAACTGGTTTATTATATATAGTGATGGTGTGAACTGGTTTATTATATATAGTGGTGGTGTGAACTGGTTTATTATATATAGTGGTGGTGTGAACTGGTTTATTATATATAGTGGTGGTGTGAACTGGTTTATTATATATAGTGATGGTGTGAACTGGTTTATTATATATAGTGGTGGTGTGAACTGGTTTATTATATATAGTGGTGGTGTGAACTGGTTTATTATATATAGTGGTGATGTGAACTGGTTTATTATATATAGTGGTGATGTGAACTGGTTTATTATATATAGTGGTGTGAACTGGTTTATTATATATAGTGGTGGTGTGAACTGGTTTATTATATATAGTGGTGTGAACTGGTTTATTATATATAGTGGTGATGTGAACTGGTTTATTATATATAGTGGTGTGAACTGGTTTATTATATATAGTGGTGGTGTGAACTGGTTTATTATATATAGTGGTGATGTGAACTGGTTTATTATATATAGTGATGGTGTGAACTGGTTTATTATATATAGTGATGGTGTGAACTGGTTTATTATATATAGTGGTGGTGTGAACTGGTTTATTATATATAGTGGTGGTGTGAACTGGTTTATTATAACTGGTTTATTATATATAGTGGTGGTGTGAACTGGTTTATTATATATAGTGGTGGTGTGAACTGGTTTATTATATATAGTGGTGTGAACTGGTTTATTATATATAGTGGTGTGAACTGGTTTATTATATATAGTGATGTGAACTGGTTTATTATATATAGTGGTGTGAACTGGTTTATTATATATAGTGGTGGTGTGAACTGGTTTATTATATATAGTGGTGGTGTGAACTGGTTTATTATATATAGTGGTGTGAACTGGTTTATTATATATAGTGGTGATGTGAACTGGTTTATTATATATAGTGATGGTGTGAACTGGTTTATTATATATAGTGGTGGTGTGAACTGGTTTATTATATATAGTGGTGGTGTGAACTGGTTTATTATATATAGTGGTGATGTGAACTGGTTTATTATATATAGTGGTGGTGTGAACTGGTTTATTATATATAGTGGTGGTGTGAACTGGTTTATTATATATAGTGGTGATGTGAACTGGTTTATTATATATAGTGATGGTGTGAACTGGTTTATTATATATAGTGGTGGTGTGAACTGGTTTATTATATATAGTGGTGATGTGAACTGGTTTATAATATATAGTGATGGTGTGAACTGGTTTATTATATATAGTGGTGGTGTGAACTGGTTTATTATATATAGTGGTGGTGTGAACTGGTTTATAATTGTAACGGCGTTCTTTTGTTGTTGAAGGAGAGTCGGACCGAAATGCAGCGTGTAAGTTACTCATGTTTATTTAAAGAAGACAAAACGAACGAACTAACACGAATAACTAAATAAATACAAAAAAACAACAAACAGAACGAAACCTAATACAGCCTGACTGGTGCAACCTACACAGAGACAGGGACAATCACCCACGAAATGCAAAGCGAAATCAGGCTACCTAAATACGGTTCCCAATCAGCGACAACGAGAAGCACCTGACTCCGATTGAGAACCGCCTCAGGCAGCCAACCTAATTAACACACACACACACCCCTAATCAACTACAATCCCAACTACTACAAACCCCAATATGAAACTACAATACATAATAACCCCATGTCACACCCTGGTCTGACTAACTAATAAACTAAAACACACAATACTAAGACCAAGGCGTGACAATAATATATAGTGGTGGTGTGAACTGGTTTATTATATATAGTGGTGGTGTGAACTGGTTTATTATATATAGTGGTGGTGTGAACTGGTTTATTATATATAGTGGTGTGAACTGGTTAATTATATATAGTGATGGTGTGAACTGGTTTATTATATATAGTGGTGTGAACTGGTTTATTATATATAGTGATGTGAACTGGTTTATTATATATAGTGATGTGAACTGGTTTATTATATATAGTGGTGTGAACTGGTTTATTATATATAGTGATGTGAACTGGTTTATTATATATAGTGGTGGTGTGAACTGGTTTATTATATATAGTGATGGTGTGAACTGGTTTATTATATATAGTGGTGGTGTGAACTGGTTTATTATATATAGTGGTGGTGTGAACTGGTTTATTATATATAGTGGTGGTGTGAACTGGTTTATTATATGTAGTGATGGTGTGAACTGGTTTATTATATATAGTGATGGTGTGAACTGGTTTATTATATATAGTGGTGGTGTGAACTGGTTTATTATATATAGTGGTGGTGTGAACTGGTTTATTATATATAGTGGTGATGTGAACTGGTTTATTATATATAGTGGTGATGTGAACTGGTTTATTATATATAGTGGTGATGTGAACTGGTTTATTATATATAGTGGTGATGTGAACTGGTTTATTATATATAGTGGTGGTGTGAACTGGTTTATTATATATAGTGGTGTGAACTGGTTTATTATATATAGTGGTGTGAACTGGTTTATTATATATAGTGGTGTGAACTGGTTTATTATATATAGTGATGTGAACTGGTTTATTATATATAGTGGTGATGTGAACTGGTTTATTATATATAGTGGTGGTGTGAACTGGTTTATTATATATAGTGGTGTGAACTGGTTTATTATATATAGTGGTGTGAACTGGTTTATTATATATAGTGGTGTGAACTGGTTTATTATATATAGTGATGTGAACTGGTTTATTATATATAGTGGTGATGTGAACTGGTTTATTATATATAGTGGTGTGAACTGGTTTATTATATATAGTGGTGGTGTGAACTGGTTTATAATATATAGTGGTGGTGTGAACTGGTTTATTATATATAGTGGTTTGAACTGGTTTATTATATATAGTGGTGGTGTGAACTGGTTTATTATATATAGTGGTGGTGTGAACTGGTTTATTATATATAGTGGTGGTGTGAACTGGTTTATTATATATAGTGGTGTGAACTGGTTTATTATATATAGTGATGGTGTGAACTGGTTTATTATATATAGTGATGGTGTGAACTGGTTTATTATATATAGTGATGGTGTGAACTGGTTTATTATATATAGTGATGGTGTGAACTGGTTTATTATATATAGTGATGGTGTGAACTGGTTTATTATTTATAGTGGTGGTGTGAACTGGTTTATTATATATAGTGGTGGTGTGAACTGGTTTGATTGACTACTCTACACCACTGCTAAACCAATAGGATACATTTTTATTTTTTATAAGTAATAAATGGAATTGATATATTTTAGGAACTCAGTCGGGCCTCCGCCCCTGTCAAAATGTGTAGAATTGTGAACAGCGTGAACAACGCGAACAGTTTGGAGTTGTATGGGTTGAAAGGTGGGGGTTTATTACTATATGACAATATGCATCCGGACCTTTGGCAACAAGGAAATGTGTGTTTCCCGGACCTTCTCAGAAAGTGATAGAACACCCTGTTACATGCTGCATCATCACAGCATCAGAATACCTGTATACTTTACCCACACACCGAGAGTTGGCTAGTTATGGTGGAGTTGGCTAGTTATGGTGGAGTTGGCTAGTTATGGTGGAGTTGGCTAGATATGGTGGAGTTGGCTAGTTATGGTGGAGTTGGCTAGATATGGTGGAGTTGGCTAGTTATGGTGGAGTTGGCTAGTTATGGTGGAGTTGGCTAGATATGGTGGAGTTGGCTAGTTATGGTGGAGTTGGCTAGTTATGGTGGAGTTGGCTAGTTATGGTGGAGTTGGCTAGTTATGGTGGAGTTGGCTAGTTATGGTGGAGTTGGCTAGTTATGGTGGAGTTGGCTAGATATGGTGGAGTTGGCTAGTTATGGTGGAGTTGGCTAGATATGGTGGAGTTGGCTAGATATGGTGGAGTTGGCTAGTTATGGTGGAGTTGGCTAGATATGGTGGAGTTGGCTAGTTATGGTGGAGTTGGCTAGATATGGTGGAGTTGGCTAGTTATGGTGGAGTTGGCTAGATATGATGGAGTTGGCTAGTTATGGTGGAGTTGGCTAGATATGGTGGAGTTGGCTAGTTATGGTGGAGTTGGCTAGTTATGGTGGAGTTGGCTAGATATGGTGGAGTTGGCTAGTTATGGTGGAGTTGGCTAGATATGGTGGAGTTGGCTAGTTATGGTGGAGTTGGCTAGATATGGTGGAGTTGGCTAGTTATGGTGGAGTTGGCTAGATATGGTGGAGTTGGCTAGTTATGGTGGAGTTGGCTAGATATGATGGAGTTGGCTAGTTATGGTGGAGTTGGCTAGATATGGTGGAGTTGGCTAGTTATGGTGGAGTTGGCTAGTTATGGTGGAGTTGGCTAGATATGGTGGAGTTGGCTAGATACATTGAGTTGGCCTGCAGCCTTGCGAGGGTTAACACGTTTAAATGTTTTACTCACCTCGGCTGCAGTGAAGGAGAGACCGCATGTTTCCGTTGCAGGCCGTGTCAGTGGCACTGTATTGTCCTCAAAACGGGCAAAAAAGTTATTTAGTCTGCCTTGGAGCAAGACATCCTGGTCCGTGACTGAGCTGGATTTCTTCTTATAGTCCGTGATTGACTGTAGACCCTGCCACATACCTCTTGTGTCTGAGCCGTTGAATTGAGATTCTACTTTGTCTCTATACTGACGCTTAGCTTGTTTGATAGCCTTACGGAGGGAATAGCTGCACTGTTTGTATTCGGTCATATTACCAGTCACCTTGCCCTGATTAAAAGCAGTGGTTCGCGCTTTCAGTTTCACGCGAATGCTGCCATCAATCCACAGTTTCTGGTTAGGG